>NW_014578203.1:85715-86733 GCF_000485595.1 Priapulus caudatus
TCTCTCTCTCTCTCTCTCTCTCTCTCTCTCTCTCTCTCTCTCTCTCTCTCTCTCTCTCTCTCTCTTCTCTCTCTCTATCTATCACTCTCTCTCTCTCTCTTCTCTTTCTCTCTTCTCTCTTCTCTCTCTCTCTCTTTATCTCTCTCTCTCTCTCTTTATCTCTCTCCTTTCTCTCTTTCTCTTTCTCTCTGAATAACCCCTCCCTTAAATGGCGTTACTGCGATCTCTCATACTATATGAATGCTCTATATCACCGAGTCACGATGTGGATTTTACTACTCACCAAATTTCTTATGACTTGAGTTCGTGTGAACTATAAAATCCAGCCATCCCTCGTGATAGCATTATCGCACCTGTGATTTCACGTTGACTCGCCCGATGAACTCCTGTCTACCTACCATCTCGCGACCCCGGCTCGGTCACGTAGCCTCAACTGCTGACTATTCTTATCAAGCAAGCAAACATCTTCTGCGTTTACGACTAGAAAATCAGCTGCAATGATCTGCTTATAGAGCGTGTGTATGCGCGGGTCCCTTATTCTTTCTTTAAACGCACGTGAGCGTGCGTGTATCCGCGTGTGCGTGTGTGCATGCGTGCCTCATGTGCGCGCGCGTGTGTGTGGGGAGTATTTGAGTTTGTATGTGCGTGCGTGCGTGCATGTGTGCCTGTATGTGCGCATACGTGCAAGTGTGGGTGAGTGATTGCTTGCGTGCGTCATAGCAGTAGCAACAGCAGCAGCAGCAGCAGTAGCAGTAACAGCAGCAGTAGCAGCAGCAGCAGCAGCAGCAGCAGTAACAGCAGCAGTAGCAGTAGCAGTAGTAGCAGCAGCAGCAGTTAGCAGCAACAGCAGAAGCAGAAGCAGCATTATCAGCAGCAGTAGCAGCAGCAGCAGCAGAAGCAGCATTATCAGCAGCAGTAGCAACAGCAGCAGCAGCAGCAGTAGCAGCAGCAGCATTATCAGCAGCAGTAGCAACAGCAGCAGCAGCAGCAGTAGCAGTAGTAGTAGTAGTGGCAGCAG
>NW_014578203.1:87895-89167 GCF_000485595.1 Priapulus caudatus
GACCCCGGCTCGGTCACGTAGCCCCAACTGCTGACTATTTAGAGAGCAAAGCCAATCCGTTATTTGAAGTTGATAACGTACACAGTACACAGAGTTATGATAACAGCATTCACTTACCTATATAGAGTTGTTACATTTCGATATTTCTCAGTAGAGTGCACGTCACATCGTTACCAACTTGTACTCATACGGTTGAAACCAGAAAACCAGAAAGCCAGAGAAGAGAAGATAGGAGAGGAGAATAGAAGAGAAGAGAAGAGAGGAGACGGAAGGAGAAGAGAAGAGAGGAGCGGAGAAGGAAAGAGAAGAGAAGGAGAGACCAGGAGAGAAACACTGGTATGTATATGCTAAAATCATTCATTTAATTATCTCTTCTGTTCTCATGTCGATGAAGAAGTTAGTGCTTTTGCGCATGCGTGCTCGTGCATGCGCGTTCGTCTGCGTGTGTCTTCGAAGGCGTGTGTACGCGCGCGCGCGTATGTGCGTGCGTGCGTGTGTGTGTGTGTGTGGGTGGGTGTGAATGTGTGTTTGTGTGTGTGTGTGTTTTTGTGTGCGCACGCGTGTGTGTGCGTGTGTGCGTGTGCGGGCGATTATGGGTGCGTGTGTGCGCGCGCGCATGTGTGTGTGCGTGTGTCTTCGAAGGCGCGCGCGTGTGTTTGCGTGTGTCCCTCGAACTTCGAAAGCGTGTGTGTGTGCGCGCGTGTGTGTATATGTGCGTGTGTGTGTGCGTGCGTGTGTGCGTGCGTGCGTGCGTGCGTGCGTGCGTGCGTGCGTGCGTGCGTGCGTGTATATATGTGCGTGTGTGTGTGCGTGCGTGTGTGTGCGTGCGTGCGTGCGTGTGTATGTGCTTGATGTTGTTCATGTTTCACTCTGCGTTTGCTTGCGCCTTCTGTGGCAGCTGATTTTTCCCATAAAGCCGTTCGTTGACAAATTCTACACATATAGGCACCATAACAGTTTGAAGGGGGGGGGGTATTATTAGTCCCTCTCTGGGACAATCGTTCTAGTTTCATTTCCTCGTCAGTTCTCATGCCGATGAAAAAGTTAGGGCTTTTGCGCTGCGTTCTCGTGTGTGCGTGCGTGCGTGTGTCTTCGAAGGCGTGTGTACGCGCGCGCGAGTATGTGCGTGCGTGCGTGCGTGCGTGCGTGTGTGTGTGTGTGTGTGCGTGCGTGCGTGTGTATGTGCTTGATGTTGTTCATGTTTTACTCTGCGTTTGCTTGCGCCTTCTGTGGCAGCTGATTTTTCCCATAAAGCCGTTCGTTGACAAATTC
>NW_014578203.1:89177-94375 GCF_000485595.1 Priapulus caudatus
AACATTTGAAAATTTTCCCGAATCTGTACTCCTAAAATTCCCCGTATTTCGTAACATCTCACTACCAACATTACTTATATATAAGATTTTAGTTCATCAGTCTCACACGATAGACTGTCACATCAGGTGTATTGTTTTCTCAGGTGTCAGGACAGTGATCAGCATCGCAAGGGGTCGCCAGCTACCGCTACACGTGCCTGAAATACGATAAACAGTAAGTTTGCTCTTATTAAATCATGTCCGCTTTGCAATCGTTCTGACGGCATTTTCGATT
Organism: Priapulus caudatus; assembly: GCF_000485595.1. Classification (NCBI taxonomy): domain Eukaryota; kingdom Metazoa; phylum Priapulida; class Priapulimorpha; order Priapulimorphida; family Priapulidae; genus Priapulus; species Priapulus caudatus. Next base: position 89,452 of record NW_014578203.1, read on the forward strand.
TTCCATGATAAAAAAAATGTATTTTTCCCACATTAAATATTCACATCTATTAAATCTTCGTATCTATGAAATTAAACCCTTTTAATAAATACAGGGATAATTATCATCGTTTTAGTTCAGATTTGTCACGTGTATGTCATGACTAGGTGTTAATGTTTTTACACGTGCATTCCGTAATCAAACGCAGCCGCATGCTGTCGTACATTGTGAGAAGGAAACAAATGTGAAACTTCGTCTAATTACGAGAGATGAAATGTTTTTTTCTCCAGATTTCAAGTATCGAAAAGCGGAATATATCACTAGCAATATGGACAACGATCAATTCAAAGGATTACCAGCGTCCGAAAAATGTGACAAATTAGTACAACATGCTGCTAGCGGTCATACGGATACGGTCACAGCGTTATTAGGTGCGGGCGCTAACATAGAACACGCGGACGTGAATGGCAGGACTGCAATAATGCAAGCAGCTGTTAACGGTCATACGGATACGGTTACAGCGTTATTAGGTGCGGGCGCTAACATAGAACACGCAGGCATGAATGGCAGGACCGCAATAATGGTAGCGGCTATTAACGGTCATATGGATACGGTCACAGCGTTATTAAGTGCAGGAGCTAACATAGAACACGCAGACCGTGATGACGACACCGCAGTAACGCTGGCAACTATTTACTGTCATACGGATACGGTTACAGTGTTATTAAGTGCAGGCGCTAACATAGATCACGTGGCCCTGGATGGCTACACCGCAGTAATGTCAGCGGCTACTAACGATGATACGGATACGGTTGCAGTGTTATTAAGTGCAGGCGCTAACATAGAACACGCGGACGTTGATGGCAGGACCGCAGTAATAGTAGCAGCTGCTTACGGTCATACGGATACGGTCACAGCGTTATTAGGTGTGGGCGCTAACATAGATCACGTGGACAGGAATGGCTGCACCGCAGTAATGCTAGCGGCTCTTAGCGGTCTTACGGATACGGTCACAGCGTTATTAGATGCGGGCGCTAACATAGAACACACGGACGTGGATGGCAGGACCGCAGTAATGTCAGCGGCTGGTAACGGTCATACGGATATGGTTAAAGTGTTATTAGGTGCAGGCGCTAACATAGAACACGCGGCCGTGAATGGCAGGACCGCAGTAATAGTAGCGGCTATTAAAGGTCATACGGATACGGTCACAGCTTTATTAGATGCAGGCGCTAACATAGAGCACAGGGACGTGGATGGAACTACCGCAGTAATGGTAGCAGCTGCTAACGGTCATACAGATATGGTCACAGCGTTATTAGGTGCGGGCGCTAACATAGAACACGAGGACGGTCAGGGCAGGACCGCAGTAATGGTAGCAGCTGCTAACGGTCATACGGATACGGTCACAGCGTTATTAGGTGCAGGCGCTAACATACTTTGCAGGAACATGGATGGAAGGACCGCAGTAATAGTAGCGGCTCGTAACGGTCATACGGATACGGTCACAGCGTTAATAGGTGAAGGCGCTAACATAGAAATCGCGACCGTGAGAGGCAGCACCGCAGTAATAGCAGCAGCTGCTAGAGGTCATACTGATACGGTCACAGCGTTATTAGGTGCAGGCGCTAACATAGAACACGCGAACGTGGATGGCGAAACCGCAGTAATACGAGCAGCTAGTAGAGGTCATACAAATACGGTCACAGCGTTGTTAGGTGAAGGCGCTAACATAGAACACGCGAGTGTGAAAGGCTTTAAAGACAGGTCCGCATTACTAGCAGCAGCTGTTAACGGTCATACGGATACGGTCACCGCGTTATTAGGTGCAGGCGCTAACATAGAACACGTGGACGGTCATGGCGACACAGCAGTATTAGCAGCAGCTCGTTACGGTTATACGGCTATGTTCACAGCGTTATTAGGTGCAGGCGCTAACATACATTACGTGAACGGTTATGGCAGGACCGCAGCAATAGAAGCAGCTGCTAGAGGGCATACAGATATTGTCACAGCGTTATTAGGTGCGGGCGCTAACATAGAACACGTGGACCGTGATGGCAACACAGCAGTAATGAAAGCAGCTGGTTGCGGTCATACGGCTATTGTCACAGCGTTATTAGGTGCGGGCGCTAACATAGATCACGCGAACAATTATGGCTGGACCGCAGTAACCTCAGCAGCTGTTGAGGGTCATACAGATATGGTCACAGCATTATTAGGTGCGGGCGCTAACATAGAACCCGCGGATAATGATGGCGACAGAGCAGTAATGGGAGCGGCTGCTAAGGGTCATACGGCTATAGTCACAGCGTTATTAGGTGCGGGCGCTAACACAGAATACGTGTGCAATGATGGCGACACAGCAGTAATAGCAGCAGCTCGTTACGGTCATACGGCTATTGTCACAGCGTTATTAGGTGCAGGTGCTAACATAGAACACGCGAACGTGATTTGCGAAACCCCAGTAACGCTGGCAGCTTCTTTCGGTCATACAGAAACGGTCACAGTGTTATTATGTGCGGGCCCTAATTTAGAACACGCAAACCTGAATGGCAGCACTGCAGTAATGCAAGCAGCTGGTAACGGGCATACGGATACGGTCACAGCGTTATTAGATGCGGGCGCTAACATAGAACACGCGGACGTGAATGGCATGACGGCGTTGATGCATGCTGCCAGTAGCGGTCATACATCGTGTGTCATGAAGCTACTAGCAGCAGGAGCGAGTGCGGAGGAGAGTCGCAGTAACAATGGCAGGACGGTGTTGGTGTGGGCTGCCGACGGCGGTCACGCAAGCATTGTGACGGAATTATTGAATAAAATAAAGGCGTGGCATCCTGAGGACGTGCAAACAGCGTACCAGGCGGCCGTAGATCGCGCCCTTGAGATCACTATCAACGACGGCTATAGAGAATCCGCCGGCGCTATACTGGAGCACCAATACTTTGTCAGTGAGCTGCCCAACCATTGTTATTGTGACAGAGAACGTAAGATATCGCGCTGTAATGGCAGTGGTGTGACGTCACTGTCTGATATATGGGATACGCCAGGCTTGGGAAGATTAGAGCATCAGGGGGAATGCGATCAAATTCGGGACGCCGTGCTAGAACTGATGAAGCAAGTCTGCAAGGAGATGAAAGTCTTAGACAGCGACTTCTCCTGCACGCCCATTCTGGTAGGCAGCACGGCCAACCGCACAAAAGCTGGTCTGCCGGACGAATACGACTTCCTATTCGAAATCGATGGATATCGATACCATAAAATTATTACCTCAAGATATAATAGAGCTGGCTTTGTAACAATTTGCGAGGAAAAATCAGAGGAGTATATTTTGGTGAATCTAAAGGAAGAATTTGTTAATCTATTGTGCCGGGCTTTATCGAAAGTCATGAAAAACGGAGAGCATTCGTTCAAAACACAAAGGTCACATATTTTGGAATGGAACAAAGTTTGCACGCAGTTTAACGTGAAATTTGTTGGCGGCGAACATTATAAATTTCTACCTATATCGGTAGATTGCACGCCGGCAGTACAACTCTTGGACAAGCCACATTTCGCAACAAACTTTCCTGGTGACCACTACCACGTGGTACCCAAGCCTGGCGTGGGCTCAGATACGTACTGGTCCGTCTGTACGGCAGTAGCGGAAAGCAAAAAGATCAAAAGTTTCCTTCCAGTTTATCGCCAGGCTCTAATCACAGCAAAGGCATTTCTTGATCCTCAATTACATGGTTTTGATGATGAGTGTCTAAATATATTGAATAAGTTGCATACAGACAGTGACGTTACATATTTACGTGCAGTTAACATAGACGTTATTCAGCTGTATATCACCATTCGTTTTAAGCCTAGGAAACTGATCGACTCCTACCTCCTAAAACTTGCGCTGCTTCATGTCGCATCACTTAACCCAGCGGATCCGTTGCCGTTCCCACTAATCGTGCGTAAAATATTTTTGTACGTAAAATCGCGTACAAATAAGCGCAAGGTGCCGCATCCTTATATTGATAATTTCAATGTTTTGGCCGAGGACTGCGTTAAAACAATCTCATACGTGCCGGTCGCGTATTTGCGTAGGCGGCACTTGGAGGCGTTACTGAAACGTCTTGATAGCGGTCCGCGGGTGAGTGAGAGCGGACTTATAAAGCTCAGCCCGTATGACCTGTGGGATAGGATGAAGGAGTCGGTCAGTGCAGCGTGGCCTGAAGTTGTAGCAGATATCGAACGCTCGTTTATTAGGACTTGGATGCTACTGGCTGACACTTGCAATAAAAAAAACCGGTTAGAAATTACGGACTGATTGCAGCTTTTAAACCGTCAGCTGTTAGTGACTGTGCATTAATTAATTAATAATTAGTTTATTTATTTATTTATTTATGTATCACTTGCTATAAATTATTGTGATATCACATCACAAGTACTTAAACTTAAGAAATTAATATGTATTTTTCAAATAAATGAATGATAGACTTTCGTGTAATTTCAAAAATTTTCTACATGCAATATATTTGTCTTGGATTCTGTTTTGATAATGAAGTACTTGCACACTTTACATGGCAGCGATCTACTTGTAATCAAATAAATCTTTCACGGCTATGGCTTTTATATTCTTCAGAACGAACTACGTACACGAATACACAACCAACAATATGTTTAATATAATTTTAAGCATTTATTGAGATATAAATATTGTGTGTACACAGAATTAAGAAAGCATTAACTGCGAATGGTCAGTCAATCAATCTATCTATCTATATATATCTATCTATCTATCTATCTATCTATCTATCTATCTATCTGTGTATCTATCAATCAATCAAGCTTTCTATCTATCAATCTACCTATCTACCTATAAATCAATCTATCTATCAATCCATGCAACCATCCATCAATTCATGCTTCCATGTGTGTATGTTAGTGTGTGGGTGTGCGTGCGTGCGTG
>NW_014578203.1:94920-97683 GCF_000485595.1 Priapulus caudatus
GTACTGATTCTTAAGGTCCCTGGATGTTCGTTGTAACGAAGTTCGACTGTATATTAAGCTTGCACGTATGTGTCAGTTTACTGCAAACCATACATACAGAAACCATTGATCTGTGTGTAAAAAGTATAGTCAAATATGTAGCAGCAATGTGTGTAGTCATTACGAAACCTTTCTCCACTTCAGGTATCTTTCCTTCAGATGCGATTTCACAGCCATATCGTGTAGAGATTTAAGGTATGAAACAATACGGGTCGAGCAAGCATGAACAAATGCTGTTTGCGTCTCAGGCCGCTACCACCTTTTTCTTCTTTGTTTGTAGATATGTTTAGGGTTTGTTTACACACTTATCCTTAAATCCTAACCCTTATTATACTCTTATAATGTCAATATCGTAACGCTAATCCTAATCCTTGCTCTAACCCTAACTTTTTTCCTTGATACCCTTATAATGTAAATATTCACAACAAATATAGCATGCAGGTAGTTATTGCTTGTAAAAATGTTAAAATAGTGAGCGCATGATTTAATAGCGCCACCTAGCGAGTGTGTGGTGTAGTTATAGAGACATTCTATCAAGAGCGTATAAAGAAGGCTTCTTTATAGGCCATATAAAGAAGGCCTTCTTTACACGCTCTTGATTCTATATACAGTAAAACTCGCATATAAGTCGACACTTTAGGGACCAGCATATTTGTGCCGACTTACGAAAATTACGACATACGCGTAAGTCGTTATTTTGTCGACTTATACGTAGGGCTCCCCTCCCAGGCGCCCATCACCCCTACGCAGTCATAAACGTACTCCACACACGACGTCAGTTCGCGCCATATATATAGCAGACATTAAACAATCGGGTCCGTACATCAATGGACACCGCTGCTGGCCATAACGCACTGATCGCACGCACTAGCGGCAAGCGCGGCACCCGCTGTTGATTACACGTTTGGACATTGCAGGACATTTGCGGTGCACGTCTGCCAAATTTTCTTGGAACACTTGCTGAAAAAATACGGTAATACCGCGAGGCCGTGCTCTGGAACGAACTGTAGTAAGCGCATATCTGCGACAGCCAGCTCGCACATCCCCTAGACCGCGTACACTGCGCGCGTGCGCCATCGGCTTTTCTGATGACGTACAGATGGGAGATTACTGTTGTTTGTGTTGTATGGGACCTGTCTGAGGGCGACGACTTGTACATACTGACGACTTATAAATGACGACTTAGGCGGGGCTATTCCAATGGATTTACTATGAGAGAAAATCCGGACTTTGACTTCCGTGACGACTTATGCGAATTGACGAGTTAGACGATGACGACTTATGCGAGTTTTACTGTAATTATATAGTAAATTATACTGGCACTTTGACTCTGGGTTTGCTGGTGGCGTCAGCAAGTGTGCATTCAGTTTTTAACGAACCATGACTGATATAAATCGTTACAAACACGGATTGGCTAATTAGAGAGTGCAATAACGAGCTTTGGTGTGCAGACGACCTCCACGAAAAAAATTGGTTTTCGGAGCTTTTCGGTTTTCAGAATTTCAGATAATAGATTGTATGTACTGTAGTATAATATACAGGCACTTTCAGTCTTTCATATGATTTACTAGCGCCACTTAGCGAGTGCGCTGTGTATTCATAGAGACATTCTATAACAATATTCAATACTAACTTTGAACCCAAGCCTAACCCTAGCTCTAATCCTAACTCTTGCCCTCGTTACCCTTATAATATAAATATTCACAACAAATAAAGCATGCAGGTAGTTTTCGCAGGTAGAAATGTTAGAATAATGAGCGCGTGATCTACTAGCGCCACCTAGCGAGTGTGCTGTGTATTCTTAGATAAATGATATTATACAGGCACGTTAAGCTCGAATTTGGAGGTGCTTGCCAGTATGTGTGAGTATACAGCGAACCATTTATACATAAACTATTGATTCGTGCGTGAAAACCAACTAATGTAGCAGCGTGTGTGTGGTCATTACGTGAATGGTTTTCCACTGCAGGCGCGTTTTCTCCATGTGTGATTTCACGGTGATATCGTGTGAACATATACCGTACATAACAATATGGGTAAGGTGATGGTAACAAATGCCAGCATATGAACTATTAACGTCACCTAGTGAGTGCGCAATATATTGATAGAGGCATTTTATATTATTATATAGTATAATATACAGGCACTTTCAGTCTTTCATATCATATACTAGCGCCACCTAGCGAGTGCACCGTGTATTAATAGAGACATTCTATAAAAAAAAACTACAGTCGCACTTCGTTGCTACGTTATCTGTTTATAACGTTTACACTGTTACAATTTACTCATCTCCAAGTCCCGAATTTGTGCAATGCATTATTCCATTTTCCAGTATCGTTTACAACGTACACCTTTATAACGTAAACTTCAATACAACGTTCAAATTTTTACTGGAAAAATGCATACTAGCCTTCGTTACAACGTACGGGACACTATTATTGGGCATGTGGCCAGTAAATTAAGTGACAACGCAGACGAAGATTACTGATTCAGTGGCATCAGCAACATTTAACTCATCCTGGACATCTATGAAATTAACGCGTGCTCTTTCATTTCGTTGAGTGCAAGTAACGGGAACAAAAGACGGGTGTCTTTAATACATTGTTTTATTTTACTCTAAGTTGACAAATTTGTTACAAGTGGTATCATTAAACTTTTATGTTTTAATTCTTGCGTTAGTGTTCATTTTATACGAACTATCGTTATAACGTACTGATTCTTAAG
>NW_014578204.1:0-2712 GCF_000485595.1 Priapulus caudatus
AATGGGTATATCGTACGCCTACGAAAACAGATCACGCCTTTATACCGAGTCAGTCAACTTCACGACCAGCTTGCACTTATCGATCGCTTCCGATATCCGAGGAACGCTCTAAGTGCTACTTTCAGAACTCATCGCGGCCATTCCATCGCCTCTCCCCTCGTAACATGTAACGATGAGCTCTACGAGAGATGGTCCATTCGCTATCATCCATAGTCTAACAACACTCTCAATCTACAGGTTGCTCCCTCGCGAGATCCTCTCCCTTGCCTGAAGGCTGGTCAGTTGCACTTCATCGTTGACGCACCTGCCCTCCGGGTACTCTCTCCTCATCTCTCGAGTACTTCATCCTCTTCTCTAAAAATCTCCTTCACCGACATGCATACGGATGGACTGAGTTACCACACAACAACGCATCTCAGTCCTGGCCATGAGGTCTGCCAAAGCCGATCATATTGATGGAGTACAATGGAGGAGGTTTTTTTCTGAAATTACCCTGCCCCACACTCCTGAGGGATGGCGTGCAATATCATCATAGCACAACTTCATGAGAGCAGGTTGGAACTTTCGGCCACATACATTGTGGCCCTAGATGGGAAGCACGTGGCATGTAGGTGTCGCGCGCCAAACGGATCATGTATTACATACTCACAGAGGTCTACATCTGTGGTGCTCGCTCGCCCTAGTAGATGCTTGATTACAAATTCATCTGGGCAAGACTTGGTGGTTTAATAGGTCTTCATGCAGACGCCCCAAAATCTACAATTAACCATGCGAGACTGAAGGAAATATTGTGGAAGGGAGAAACATTCGATTTCAACGACCAGAATCCTCTAGCCCAAGACACCCCAGATGTACCTACTACTATCGGCAGACGATGCATTTCGCACCATCAGAGAGACCATATGAAGCCGCTACGGTATCGTGGTCTGGAATGATAACCACGAGGATCTTACCATTATCCGCTTTCCACATGCCAGAAAGGGTTGTGGAAAAGCCTTTGGCATCCTAAGCCAAACCGGAATTCCAGTATGCTTGGCACCTATGCAGCATCTTCCAGAAAAACTTTCAAACTGTAACAAGAAACAGCTGCATTTATGCCTGCACAAATCTCATGAGGATAACCCGTACCTACCCTGGTCTACAGAATCAGCAGCTCGACCGTGTGGAGAACAACGGTGTCATCATCGCTGGACCCTGGAGAGATGGAAGGAATATGCTGGACACCCAGGTAGTTGTTGGGCCAAACACTGCAACCAAGAAAGGAAAGAAGCAGAGGAACCCCTCCTCAGCAACCAAATTGATAATCTTTAATGTCAATCTTAACAATCAAGTAAATGTCAATTTTTTTAAATGATAATGATATGAAAGTAAATGTCAAACAGACACACACACACTCAATTTAAACCTGTTATAAATTTTTATTGATATCAACTTAAACATAACACAACATAACACAACATAACAGAACACTGTCAAAAAACACACAAGTAGAAAACTAAAACAGTCCTACACCATTACTACCTAGTACTACTAGAGCAAGCAGTCCTGAATCATAAAGCAGTCCTAGTTCGGTGTAACTGGTGCCTTGTTACTGGAGTGTCCAGCAGATCACCATCCTCACTCCTGATCTGGTAAGCTGCTCGCTGTTGCTCGCTCAGGTTAAGTTGCTTGCTGCTCTCTGCTGCTATTATACGCAAGCGCTGTTGCTGCTGCTAGTTCTAAGCCTGTTGCTGCTGCTGTGCTGCTGCTGTAGGGACGACTGGGCTGTGCATAATAGCTGCTCATGTAGTCAGTGCTCATGGAGTCCCAGACATTGCCTTGTGGAGGGTTAGATTGCCACTGGTGGGGAGGAGGCTGGTAGTTAGGGTACACACACGCACCAAAGAAAGCCGGGGGCTGGTGTGGAAATCGGTCCCACGACCTGCGTATGGCGGGTGCTGCTCTTTTCTCTCTCTCGGTCCTCCTCCTCTCTCTCTCGCTCTCTCTCGTCTCTTCTCTCTCTCTCTCTCTCTCTCTCTCTCTCTCTCTCTCTCTCTCTTCTTCTCTCTCTCTCTCTCTCTCTCTCTCTCTCTCTCGTTCTCTCTCTTTCTTCTCTTTCCATTTCACGCAGTTTCTTTAACTCACCATATATATATATATAATATCAGTAGTTTAATATTTAATATTAATAACGTTTTCGTTTCAACACAATGTTGTGAATCTGTCTGTGCGTGCGTGCGTGTGCGTGTATGCGTGCGTGTATGCGTGTATGCGTGTATGCGTGTATGCGTGTATGTGTGTATGCGTGTATGTGCGTGTATGCGTGTATGCGTGTATGCGTGTATGTGCGTGTATGTGCGTGTATGCGTGTATGCGTGTATGCGTGTATGTGTGTATGTGTGTATGCGTGTATGCGTGTATGCGTGTATGCGTGTATGCGTGTATGCGTGTATGCGTGTATGCGTGTATGCGTGTATGCGTGTATGCGTGTATGCGTGTATGCGTGTATGCGTGTATGCGTGTATGCGTGTATGCGTGTATGTGTGTATGCGTGTATGCGTGTATGTGCGTATGCGTGTATGTGTGTATGCGTGTATGCGTGTATGCGTGTATGCGTGTATGCGTGTATGCGTGCATGCGTGTATGCGTGTATGCGTGCATGCGTGTATGCGTGTATGCGTGTATGCGTGTATGCGTGTATGCGTGCATGCGTGTATGCGTGCATGCGTGTAT
>NW_014578204.1:6933-21398 GCF_000485595.1 Priapulus caudatus
CTCTCTCTCTCTCTCTCTCTCTCTCTCTCTCTCTCTCTCTCTCTCTCTGCTTTCTCTGCTTTCGCGCGCGTTTTGTCTGAATGAGGACGAAATATTCGGCGTGTGGTCACATCGGTTAGACAAACACACACCCGCGTCGCCAATGACGACTGAGTGCCCTCCTCCCTCCCTCGCCCGTGCCGACGCGTTACGTCAGTGTGTACACCACCGCCGACGTTACTGCAAGAGCGCTCTCGACATTTACTCTAGTCGATGTGTACAATGGTCGCCGATCTGTCGGTACGGCAACTATATGCACCGACGGCGCTCGAGGCACCAACGCGGACGACAAAAGCCGAGAGCGCATGGTTCCAGATTGGCCTGGGTTGCTCTTGTCGTTAAGGGTGAGGTTTGGGTTTGAGTTTGTGGGAGGGTTAAGGCTGGGGTTGGGGTTATGTTTAGGTTTAGGGTTGGGGTAGGGTTAGGGATAGGGTTACGATTGTGTTATTCTGGTTACATTCCGTCTCATGATTATATATTAACATTTTATATTAGTACAGTATATTAGTATTGTATATTAATATATATATAATCATATTACTAATTATTATTATTAGGGTGATGATTAGACTGTATTGATGTTCCATTGAATAAATTCCAATGGCGCGCGTATGAAAATTGAAGCGACAGCGTTTGTGCATTATTGTGCAGCGTAGTCCATTATAATATTATATTCTTCTTCCCGAAATAAGCTCAACGTAATTACAGATTATGAATATCACGCAGATAGTTAATCGTATCAATATCTGCGTTTCGCCTTCGTCATGCGTGCATGTGCGCGGAGTATCTATTCGTACCGTGCCCCCCCTCCTCCCCGCCATGTGTGCCAGCTGATTTGTATGTTTATTGTTACTGATTTATCAATTACATTTTATCGGGGTGAAATTATCTTACCAGTTTACGCGATCTATGCATGATCGTCAACCATGATTATATGTCAATAGTTAAATTGAATTATTCACTACTGATTATATATATATATATGTATATATATATNCACACACACACACACACACACACACACACACACACACACACACACACACACACACGCACGCACGTACCCACGCACCCACGCACGCGCGCACCTATACGCATACACGCACTCAAACGCAGGGAGAGAAAAAGCGATCTCTCTCCCTCTCTTATATGAGTTTCGTAGCTTCGGTTTAAAACCTTTCTAGAAATTCATCTGCAAGTTTCTTTACATACAATCTCATACATTATATTTGAACTATCGTAATATGCTCGCACCGCCTGACGGCAATCTCACAGTGCACTACATCGCAATCTACGCGTGCCGTTCTAATATGTAATCTCAATGCACGGGCCTATGACACACTTGGCCTCGGCTCTGCTAAGTCTAACTTGAGAATCTAAAAGAGCAAGCGTGCTCTTTTATGCAAAAGGCGTGCCTCGCGTGTATTCGATCGGCGATATATCAGTATTTTAATCGCATAAAATTCGAACGCGCCGTGCGCTGAATGCTCTACAAATCGTTCCGCATATTTCTGGACGTGGCAATAAAAAATGCAGAGTGCTGTTAATGTTTAATGCATATACGGTTTTTAATATACGCCAGTCGTTGTATTAACATCTCGCGCATTTTGAAGAAAGACTAGCCAATTTCGACGTGCATCGTGATCCCAATGGAGGCAAGCTATAAGTGCATGGATCCTCATATCAAGAGTCCATAATAGAAGATTGTCTATTATGGACTCTTGCGCATATGCACGGTAACTAAATACCCTAAATAACCCGCTTTAAACGACGCTGAAAACGTCAAAGACATTATTTAAAGGCAGAGCGCGAATGTTAAACTGTAAGAGGGTAGTACCCCGGAGAGTATCTATCGTCCGCAGTACCTATCCTAACATTGTAATGGTCTCCGTTCCCGCACGCGATGTAAAACACCAGTGACTGGTAGAAAGCACGAAGACACCACGTTTCTTCCCGATCGCTCTTTTCGGGTGAAACACACGTTCGATGCCCGGCTTCAAACCCTAACTGAACACTTGGTGAAGAAAATGAAGCCAATTTGAAAAGCAGCGGGAAAATCGTGCGATGGCAAGAGGCGGAGAAAAGCTGCGAGTCATGTTGGATTCATATAGCGACGCGACGTCAATGCTCGCACTTATATATATAATGCGTGTGTGCGTGCGCGTGTGTGCGTGTGTATGGGTGAGTGCGTGTACGTGTGGTCGTGTCCGTGTCATGCGTACATGCGCACATGCGTACGTATGTTGTGTGTGGTTGTGCTCATCTTTCTCTCTGTACGCTTTATCCTATAGAATGAACGGGGTTTAGGTGGTTTGTAAATAACCAGGATAAAAGCAAAAGAGCAGGACAATCACGATACAATCCTATATGTATCATCTGTTTTGGCGACATGATCCGACTGAACTCGCTAGGCCGTGACTGCATGCATGTCTTTGATGTGGTACCCCCAATTATTAGTGAATGCTAAACATGACAGGTTAGCTGACAAGACTAATGCACCGTATCGTACATTATCAGTATGATATTTTGACTCTATGTGACTGACAACACGGCATATGGGGTTTTGTGTTTTGTCACAGTATTTTACTACAGCTGTAGTTTACCAAAGACATAAAGAATTTACAAAAAAATTATTTGTTTGTAGTATCACTGCTTAGCTGACAATATTCAATTTCTCTGGGCTGCGAAATTGCAGGGTTTAGGTCTGTATCTGACGAAGCTATGAGACTTTAAAATCTGTACCAGCCCGGTTAAACTTCCAAAAAGCATCAATAATCCCCACCTCAAATACTACAGATTTTTGTAAGCCCATTTTGTCTTACATTTAGTAATATAGTAGTTAGTACCATTACTAACAATCGTAACTGAATTTGCATGGATTTGTTTACGTAAGAAATCAGAAATCAATATAGATGTATGCGAATCATTTAAACTAGAAACCTGTTATTTTGCTAAACCTGGTAACCCCTAATCGTAACAATAACCATAACCCTAACTCTAACCCTAACCCTAACGCTACCAGGTAGCGCTTCTTAATTAGCACTATGTCAGAAAAGCTTGAGATATTCATGTATTACATGTGTACAGTTTCATATTTCTTCTCAATTCGGCTCTATATGAGAAAAATATCAGAGCCCAAGCATCGCGTGCGTGTGCAATGTTTCACAGTAATATTGTGAACAATACGGGTCGCATCCAATTCGTAATACATTTGGTAATAAAGCATATTGCCATTACCAACGCATCATAATTGCAATACTTTTACGTAACCTGTTTGCTTAATCCACAAGAGACATTTTGAAATATAACACGCTCATGTAGGCCAAATAATCTGTGAGATATATTGGTCGTTTAATATATCATAGTGGAAGACAAATCCTTTTTTCAATTTTATTGTTTCAAACTAGGTGTTTTTAATCATTTAAAGACGTCTATCCAATATATTTTATTTTCGTATTAGTATAGATAGGCATAGGGCCTATGCAAATCATTTGGGCTATTTTTCTTTTTAGCACGATTGGATAAATATTTTGAAGGCATTGCCAAACATCTACCACCAGGTGGCGCTGTCTAATTGGCACGACATTAGAAACTGTCCAGGATCCCAAGTAATACACATGGACAACGTTACACAGTTCTACAAAACGGGATACCGTATGGCAATATTATGTGCTTACCCGCTGTACTATCGCACAAAGGAAAAGTACACACAAGTCTTATTACACTTGAAATCAAATCGAATGAATCCGACAGCCAAATCCTCATGGTCAAATTTTTGCACGCTTTTCAGAACTCGCTGTCTATGCCATACACTTACATTAAAAGCAGGGAATCATTAAAACCCCGTGTCAGCTGATTGTTGAAATATACTTTCTGGAAGAAGTGGTTCGATCTCCCTCATTCATGCCAACCTCTCTCTCTCTCTCTCTTCCACTCTCCATCGCTTTCTCGCTTGTTCTCCTTGACGCACTCATGTTTTTGCGCACGCGTTCTCTCTCCCTTTGTATATCTTTAGTTTTCACTCTCTGCTATTTACTCTCTCATACCCCGACTCTCATCCTAAATTGGCACGTTTTGACTCTCACCATATTTCTCGCAGTTTTCGTCTCCTATTGACTCTCTCACGCTTTCTCGTTTTTCATCCATTCGTCTCTTGTCTTTTATTTAGTTTACACTCAATCTCTATCCAGCTATCGCTGATCACATTATCTTTCTCTTCCTCTCTTTCTTTCTTTTCCTCTCTTCCTCTCTCTTACTTTCTCTCCCGCTATTTCGCACACACACGCGCATGCAAATAAGCACACACACACACACACACACACACACACACACACACACACACCACACACACCACACCCACACACACCACATACATACACATAACGCCACGCACACACACACAACGCCATCAACATACAGGCAGCACACACACACACACACCACACACACACACACACCCACCGCGCAGGCCGCGCGCGGCGCGCCACGCACACACACACACACACGCACGTACACCAGCACGCCACGCACGTGCGCGCACCTATACGCAATACACGCACTCCAAACCGCAGCGAGAGAAAAAGCGATCTGCGTCTCCCTCGTCGTTTATGAGTTTCGTAGCTTCGGCGTTTAAAACCTTTGGACCTAGATTCATCTGGCAAGTTTTTTACATACAATCGCATACATTATATTTGACGTATACGTAATATGCTGCGGCACCCGCCTGACGGCAAATGCTCACAGTGCACTTACATCGCATATCTACGCTGCCGTTCTAATATGCTAATCTCAATGCCAGCGGGCCTATGACACACTCGGCTCTCGGGCCTCTGGCTAGTCTAACTTGCAGAATCTAAAGGGCACGCGTGCTCTTTTATGCATAAGGCAGTGCCTCGCGTGTATTCGAAGTGCGGGATATCTCAGTATTTTAATCGCATAAAATTCAGAGACGCGCCGTGCGCGCCATGGCTCTAACAATCGTTCCATATTTCTGAGACGTTGGCAAATAAGAAAATGCAAGTGCTGTTAAGTTTAATGCATATACGGTTGTTTAATATACGCCAAGTCGTTGTATTAACATCTCGCGCATTTTGAAAGAAGACTAAGGCCAATTTTTCGATCGTGATCGTGCATCCCAATGGAGGCAAGGCTATAAGTGCATGGATGCCTCATATCAAGTCGGCATAATAGAGCTTGTCTATTATGGACTCTGCGCATGATCACTGTAACTAAGATACCCTAAGATAACCCGCTTTAAGCGACGCCTGAAAACGTCAAGACTTATTTAAGCAGAGCCGCGATATGTTAAACTGTAAGAGGGTCAGTACCCGCGGAGAGTATCTATCGTCCGCGATGTACCTATCTAACATGTGTAATGGTCTCTCGCGTTCCGCCACACGCGATGTAAACCCAGGACTGTAGGAAGCACGAAGGAACACCAACGTTTTCTTGCCCGATCGCTCGTTTTCGAGTGAAAGACAGCCGTTCGATGCGCCGCTGTCAAACCTAACTGCAACACTTGTGAAGAAAATGCAGCACATTTGAACAAGCAGCGGGAAAACTCCGTGCGATGGCAAGGCGGAAAAAAAAAAAGCCTGCAGTCATGTTGGATTCAGTATAGGCGACCGATCGTCATGCTCGCCTAATCTATATATATATATATATATAAGCGATGGGTGTTTTTATATTCATTCTTCGTTTTCGCATTGTGCCGAATCGTAGCGCGTTTAGACAGACGCTTAAACGATCCTCGAAGTTTTTAGATTTAAAATCTACTTAATTTTCCGTTATAAGTAATAACTAAATGTAGAGTCGAATGAATGGAAGAAAGGAAGCAGTGATAGATGGATTAATGAATGAATGGATGGATGGATGGATGGCTGGATGGATGGATGGATGGATCGGATGGGATGGATGTGTGATGTGGAATGGATGGTGGTGCTGGATGGATGGGATGAGATGGTGGCTGGATTGGATGGGGATGGATGGATGGTGATAGGTGGATGGATGGATGGATGGCATCGGATGGAATGTGATGGATGGATAGGATGGTTGGATGATGATGGATGGATGTGATGGATGATGGATGATGGATGGATGGATGGATGGACATGGCATGGATGGATGGAGGAGGGATGATGATGGATGGATGGATGGAATGGAATGAATTGATGATGATGAGATGCGATTGATGAGTATTGGATGGCATGGTATGGATGAGATGGATCGGCTGATGGATGGCATGGATGGCTGGGATGGATGATGGGATAGAATGGATGGATGATGGTATGGATGGCTGGATGGATGGATGGATGGATGGATGGATTGATGGATGGATGGATGGATGGATGGGTGGATGGATGGGTGGATGCGTGGATGAATGGATGGGTGATGGATGGATGGATGCATGCATGCGTGCATGCATGGGTGGATGGATGCATGCATGTATGCATGCATGTATGGACGGACGGAGGGACGGACAGACGGACGGATGGATGGGTGGGTGAATGTATGGATCGATGGAAGTATGCATGAATGGATGGGTGTATGGTTGGATGCGTGCATGCGTGCATGCATTAACTGACGGATTATAGATGCAGCGCATAGCTGTATGCGCCCCTGCTCCAGAGAAAACGTGTTCTTGACTAAGGGGTCTGTACATATTGTGTACACGTGTGTTTAAAGCTCGCATGCCGTGTTTCCCGTGTCATATAACACCACATTAGCTCAATATGAAGATTTCCGTTATCCGTTGTACTACTAGTCAAGGTTACGAACTATGCTGTTTGTCATGCCAGCTCTTTTGTGTTTTTTGATGTCTTATTTATTTGATAAATGACGTGCATCTTGCCCTTACGTGCTGGTCACACGGCTTGCTGGTGTTTTATACGCAAAAGTGACGCTTGCAAGGAATAATGAATTAACCAGGCCTAGTACTAATGAATAATGTGGGAAACTGTGCTCTGATTGGTAGAGATGAGATCACATTTCAGTGGCCCTTGCGGTTCTCGGAATATGGCGGTGCAAGACCACGTCAATACAAAAACAAAAAAGTCCTCTGGGGTTAGGATTAGGGTTATGGTTTAGGATTAGGGTAGGAGTTGGGGTTCGGCTTGGGGTTGTGGTTTAGGATTGGGGTTAGGGTTAGGCTTATGGATATGATTAGGGTCAGGGTTATTGTAGAGTTAAGGTTAGTGTTAGGGACAGGGTTATACTGCGGTCAAGGTACCGCCTTACCAGTTGTAATGTGGCTCGTGTCGATATAGTGTACCCAGGTTCTGCTATGGTACGGGCACTAGGTACCCTGAGGTGAACACGAGTAATAGACAGACACAAAGTGTAACGTACAACGATATATCTATTTCTTTTATACCAAACTACAGTCACAATAAAGGTTCGTCGGGTTAGTAACAATGGCTCGTATACACGCTTCTCCGCGTAAGTTAGTCACGTATATACTTAATGCTCAGCAGAGGTTCTTCTTGCTGTACCGTCGTTCAATACAGTTTAACACACAAATACGATCGCACGAATAGAGTTTAGCACAAATACTAGTCTCAAAAGAGTTTAACACAAATACAATAGCACGAATACGATAAGACAAGCTATAAGCAATACTCACATCTAGAGACCAACTCGGTGACTTCTGACTCTCTGTTGGAAAGTCCTCTCTATTTATCCTAACTTTCACGTTAATTAACCTGCTATGTCACGTGACTTAAGTTTAGCCACGCCTTGGTCAGATGGCCGCAACCGCTAACTTTTAATAGGAAGGGGGGTTCCTATTGTTCTATCTGGACCTACGTACTTGGTCGTATAAATCTCTGAAGAGTAATTAATCATTTACGAGGCCAGCTTTGCGGCTTTTCTAAAGCTAGAAAGGGGGTTATGTTGACCAGTGCCTATAACGCGGATTGCCCGAGGCGCGTCCTTGCTCGACGCGCGGTCTAAGTTCCAGTACTAATTACGATAGACTTTGCTTCATTACATTACCCCTTTACCCATGAAAAGTTGTGAGCTATTATCTTATAGCGAAGAACTTAAAGGTTAGTATTGTACGTTTGTTATTTATTTTATTCATGTTATATTTGGTTTTTCCTTTAAAAAAAATTTTGTTTTGTTGTTGAGTAAAATAGTATGTGCTACCCGTTGCCAAAAACTTAACTAAGCTTAACTACTCCTTAATTAATGCCTCAGGGTAACCTGTCCTGCGCAGACCTGCGGCAACCTGCGGCTGACCTGTCTCAGTGTACATAAATCTGCACCTGTCTTATACGTTTTTCTCGGTGGTAGCTCACCAATATAAGAAGCCATGCTAGATCTACGTAACATAGCGGGGCGTTGCTCTCTCTGTGCGCATCCCAGCGTATCTGAGCCTTACCGGCAAAATACCAGCTTGCTGCTAGCGCCAGCATGCTTGCTAAAATATGTGAGCGGTCACTGGGTGCCTACACATACTAACCAATTTTTGTTGCTTTGATACGTATTTTGGTGGATGCAGATGTAGATCCTCACTCTATATGTCACATATACTCCGTCAACATTGCATTCCACTTTACCTCCTTACGACACACCACATGAGCACGCTATCCCCCCAATCTAGCCTACTCCTCCTTATCTCACGCCCACCCCCAACCATTCTCCCCACCAACCCTTTGTGGAAAGCATCTGCACCTGCCGATCTACGCATCTCTTCTTATGTGTACTCTTGTCTCGTGTCTCTTTCTATAACAGTGTTCTAATCTTCTGTTCTGTCTGTGTTTTTGCGGCCATGCAGGACAGCTGTGGAGTTCCAAGTCGAGGTCGGGTTCTACGACATCGAAGACTCCAAGCCCGTGAACTATCGGTGCCGACGCACCGTTTTTGCCATCCGCTATCGGATGACAACCCATTGCTTGCAATATAGGTGTAAATCAGACACGGTGCGTGATCTATCGCTCCTTCTCTTTCGCGCGCGCGCACACAAACATTAGTGTGCATCGTGGAACAATGGGGAGGTCGTTAGAAAAAAATGCGAAACCTTGTTGAATGTTATTTATGGATGTTATAATGAACGCGAAAGTGTCGTGATATTAGATCGAAAAAATAATTGGATAATTCGTCGCGTGTTTGGTATGCAAAGTGGCGCCTTGCGCATAAATTATTGATTTACATGATCAATTATGGATTCCACTGTTATTACGCATTTGGCGATTTTTTTGGAGAAAATAATGACATTAGTGATATCAAATTGAGTACATTACATAAATCGTTTCTTGATTCTAAAAGGTTTGAAAATAAATAATGATTTTCATAATTACTTTTACATTCCACGAAATATCAGCCCATTACTTCACTACGAGTAACAGTTTAAGAAGGTCGTCCTGTTTTCCCGCTCTTACATGTCTTTCCTCTGCGTTAGTCCGTTGATAAAACTTTCACCATAGTCATATGTCGAAATACTTGGTCATATGTGATGACGCGTTGATAGAACGCAACGCCTACTGTAGGTATTTAATAGGAAAAGAGGGCGATGCTTACGAAATCACCAAATATTAGACACGGTGTGGGTCGGGCGGTAAAAGGTTTCACTTCTTGGCTAGCTACGTTTACTAGAGCCACATCAAGAATAACGACAGCGAGCATGCATGTTTACAGTTCGTTTCGTGTGCTGTCATGTCTGGTACGACATACGGTCTCGAGTACGACGTGCGTTTTTGTTCAGGTTTGATCACTATTCGAGATACGAGGGCGACGTATGGCGTGTTAAATAATGACAAAGCTGAGCTGAAATGCAACGTCGAATAGCGACTAATCGTTTCCTAATACATCTTACTATTTATTTCGGAGATGTGTAGTCCGAACTCAGCATTGTTGCTAATGAGTATTATGAATATCTATCCATCTATCCATTTATCTATCTATCTATCTATCTATCTATCTATCTATCTATCTATCTATCTATCTATCTATCTATCTATCTATCTATCTATCTATCTATCTATCTACTCCCTAATCTATCTATCTATCTATGCTATGCTATCTATCTATATATTCTAGGGCTATCTAGCTAACTATCTATCCTATGCTATTTATCTAGCTATCTATCTATCTATCTATCGTATCTATCGTTATCTATCTATGCTATGCTATGCTATCTATCTATCTATCTATCTATCTATCTACTAACCGTACTTATCATATCTCTCTATGACTATCTATCTATCTATCTATCTATCTATACTATCTATTGCTATCTATTCTATCTATCTATCTATGCTATCTTATTTAATACTGTCCTATTTATCTATGCTATCTATCTTATGGCTATCTGATGCTCTCTATGCTATTATGCTATCTATTCTAATCATCTATCTAATCTATCTATTGCTCTCATCTATCCTCTCCCATCTCATGCTTTCTAGTCTCTCTCTCTCTCTCTCTCTCTCTCTCTCTCTCTCTTCTCTATCTCTCTCTCTCTCTCTCTCTCTCTCTCTCTCTCTCTCTCTCTCTCTCTATATATATATATATATATATATATATATATAAATAAATATATATTCACAGCTATTATCGATGTTGGCGTCAGTAAATGGTATTATCAATATGAATTTCGCATGAATCAGATGCTATAGCTTATTTACTTTCGATGATAATTGCAAGCAATCTCAGAAGAAGATGCTGACAGTATTAGTGATGGCGGTAACGATGATAATAGCGATGGCTGTGATGGTGACGATGACGATGGTGATTGTGATGACGACGACAATCGAGGTGGCGACGTTCTAGCCAAAGTTGATGATGATTATGATGACGTTAAACAGGTGGTACTGTTCCGTTCCTTTATAAGGACGTTATAATAAAATCCAATGAAGCTTGCTAGGCCAGTGTATATAAGCTGGTATCATATGAGTTTATGAAAGCTGCAGAGCATTTTACGTATCTTACAGCCATAATGTCATCGTTAGCTGTTTGACTAATGGGACCGTTTAAAAAAACACAGGAGCGATTACTTGCGAATATTATATACAACGTGACACGCGAAATCGTCAATATTTATATGAAGTAACACAAACATACTGCAATTTCATCGCATAATTTCATTATCCGTTCTGGGAAATAACCGTGAAATAAAACACACACACATGCGCACGCACGGATATTATTATAACAAACATAGTAGTAAATGGACGAATATATGGAAGCGATGAGAGTCACGAAGCACGAAATTGTGTCAGAGTACTCGCAAGTTACACGAAATTAAATTTTGTCAATGAAATGTAGAAAATGTGTAATGAATAGCTTATAGTTGAATAGCTGTAAGTATAGTCGCACAGCTATACACTTTACCGTGATTCCTATAGATATTCCCGTCTTCAATGGCTTTGTCTTAAATGAATGTACGCATATAGAAAACCGGAGCATAACCCATTTAAAGGGAAGCGGACGATAGCCGTAAGATTTAGGGGGTAACGTGTATCTAATTAGTACACAGTAATTAATGCATAATAACGGTGCTTATATTCCAGTGTAGATATTAGGGTCGCTTACTGTGTGTGTAGCAGGATAGCGAGGTCGGATGTTGTCTTTACAAAAACAGTGTCTGAATGTGATATGTGTACTAATGGCAGCATTTGACATGTGGATCCCATACTCTATAGAAGAATAATCGATTATTCGATGTTGACTACGGTATGATTGATAGCTCATTAGATGTCATGAGAATATCGTTGAGTAGCAACGCTCAAGTATCGCATCAAACGCTGGCATGTACTATTTACTATATATATCCAGTTACAGCTGTGCTCTTTTTTGTGCGTGGAATAATGTTACCGCTGTTTCAGCTCGCTTGCGTTTATAATTGTCCCTGTTTTGTTACGGAAGCCCATGGTTCAATACTGTTGAACAGTGCGAATCGTACGTGTATCAATCGAACGCAGCAACTGTGGCGCTGATGCTGTTACGATTAGGTGTAGCGCGTAACATGAAAATATGTTGGGCAGGAATACGGTTAATAATTATAAATTAACAATAATTTCATTAAATTTAAACGAAACTGATTACCAGTTTACCGATTCGCACGTCTTTTAACGGTTTCCTCGAAGCTTAATTAATTAGAAACTTGCTCTATTATTCGAGCGGTTCGCTCGCGGGTGCATATGTTCGATGAGCTGCCATTTTGTGATTATTTGATTACTTGTGGCGTATTTCGCAGCCAGACGTGACGTATGCCGATAGTGTGCCGATGTCGTGATAAAACGTAGGAGTCTACGACATGTTGCTATGTAACGCATGGTCGGCATCAACCGCAATCGATCGAACTGTGTGTGAAAATACGTGTATTATATTAAACATGGTGGAATAGCAGATGACGTCTGTAAGTGCGTTTTGTCTAGTCTGGGCAATTAATGTTTCTAGAAGGAGACAGCGTTTGTCTCAAATTGGCTCAGAAAACAGCTTCACTTCGCGATTATTCTAACTTCTACTTAGATACGGCCACTTCAAGCAAATGAGCTGGTAACAGCGTACCACTTACCTGAACACTAGAGCAAAGCATTGGCTGAGATGTGCTGCCACCTGGGCGGGTATGAAGCCGTACCTTTCTGAAGTGCTACTATATTCATCTAAAAAAAACTCACCGACGAACTTTCTAGTGTACTTCGTTGCTTCAAGGAGATATATTTCAGTTTCATTTACAACTGAATATTATATTAAGCTCGTGGCGCTTCGTGTGAAGTTCATACACATATAGATAGCTAGTCTTCGGCCAGCAAGTGTGAGTTGAACCGCCCCCACACGCCCACTTGACATATTAACCTATTACGACATGCGTTGAATCCATCGGTTTGAATGACTCTGTTGAATTAAAACGGACAGTCGTGTAGACCTATTGATATTATTTACAAAGTGGATTATGATTATGTGGAATTTCATAGGTTGAATTTTCCTATGCTTTCACACCCTATATTTTAGCGGGAATCGATGAATTACCCTTAGACCGCTAGAACAATATTCGTTACAAGGTCACAGATTTAATGCTATTAATACGACCGGATAACCTTCAGTAGCGCCAATAGTAAGTTACGGATTATGCTGAAGTTCTATGTCGCGGATAAGGCCTCTGCAGGAAGCCACTAGTTAACATCAGTACACATAGCCCTTTCAAAATTTCTCATTCTCCTCTTCGTGCTATCACCAGCGTATTACAAATCCTTTCTGCAATTACTTGCTGTTAGAAAGATTTTAATCTGGCGTTCTTGTTACCTCACCTGGTTTCATCCATTTTCTACAAACTTCGGCAGTTTCTGCTCGGGTTACAATTTAAAAGCTGGTGATTAAACATGGGAGAGAATTCAGCATTTCGCGAATTTCTAACGTTTCACATTGTGTTGCATCATGAGTTTAGATACTAGCGGTATAGTGAAGATGTACAGACACAGTACTTCTCTAGAATTTTGCTTTGATGGCATACATTATGTGCACTACAAAAGATCCCATATTGTATTTCTTCGAAAATATATCCTTCGTCGAGATATAGTTGACGTCGAGCGCACTTGCCCACAGGGAAGTTATTATACAAAGGTCACTTCAATCGGCAGCATGTGATACAAGAATGGCTGTCTTGTTCGGTGGGTAATAATTATTTTCATTGCGGAATGATGCATCAAATTGAAGCGATTTTGCGACAGCTGTGGTAGGGATTTTACATCCATTCTCTATATAAATTTTGTAAAAGGTTCATGGTAAAACAAAATTGCGCAAATGATTCGCGAAAAAACCCTGTAAATATTGTTCCATATCGGAATACAATGAGAATTTACGAGCACGTCATGCGAAACTATAATTGCGTAAATAATGTGAATTTAAAGAGCCACAGCAAATTTTTCAAGTGTCCAAGCTTCATTCTCAAAACGTTTCTGATCATCGCTGGCTAAATTAACTAGCGTAAACTAACATCATAGATATCAGATTATGGTTTTCTTGACCACTCTAAAATCTAAGACTAATTGCTTTCAATTCGGAGAGATAAGATAATGGTGTACCATGCCCGCGATTATATATATAGTTTCAAAATGGGAATCAGCATCCCTAACAGGCCTAATCACCACCACCACCACCACCACCATCACCATCATCACCACCACCTGGTGGTGTTGGTGGTGTTGGTGTGGTTGGTGGTGGTGGTGGTGGTGGCCGCCAACACCACCAACACAACCGCTGCCGCCGCCACCACCACCACCAACACCACCACTACCACCACCAACACCACGGCCACCGCCACCGCCACCGCCACCGCCACCGCCACCGCCACCGCCACCGCCACCTCCACCACCACCACCGCCACCACCAAAACCATGCACCACCATCCCCACCACGCACCACCATTCCCACCATGCACCACCACCCCCACCATGCACCACCATCACAACCCCCAGCAGCAGCAGCAG
>NW_014578204.1:21408-81480 GCF_000485595.1 Priapulus caudatus
ATATGTGTGTGATAGGTAAAAAAAACATTGTTCGGGAAAAAGCATTTAGACTACAACGTGAAAGTGGCGCGTCGAATGTTTCAAACAGCGTTTACTGTTGCCGCTCTGCGGCGATGTTGTGAAGTATTATGCCGTCATCAATAAATGAGCATTTACACACAGAACCGCCATTATACAGAACCGCGGCGAAGAGCGATTTTCGAGTTGTTTTTTCGTTGAGCAATAGGCTTGATACATATTTTTACAGTTTTATTTTCAAAGCTAACGTTCAGTTAAAGTGTAGTGAGTTATTTACTTGCGTTTTTACAGTGGTTTGTTACAAAAATGTGCGTGGGAAGACATCATTAAACGCGACCTTGATGCGCTGCTGAGGTCATATATCAGGTTGCATTAACTCGCTCTTTTATTTGATTAAATGTCGGGTCGGACTAACTCCAGCCGAGGGCGGGGTTCGTTTGCGTAATGGATTACATTACGTGCCGTGACAGCGTTGAGATTTTCTGAGAACGATGCGATGTTAAGTGGGGTTTGAGTGTTGTCTCCGGCATGTCTGTGCAAATACAGGGAGGATATGTGTGAGCGTGTGATGCTCAGGGCGATAGCGGCTCAGGGGAGCTGATCCAAACCTCCGCCACGTCTGAGGCAAGCTATGCCTATAGTATTGTTTCAGCCGCATTGCAGCAAACGCATCAGAATTTCTGGATCATGCATAAAGAACCATGTGTAACTACACGCTTGAAGTCCATCAGGCGTTTACGCACAGGCACTTTGGGTCTTTGGCCGTTAACGCATAAACTATATAGCCAATAAATAACAAAGCCATAGTAAATAAACACGCGTTATATTTAGTGCCAACGGTTTTAGTGTTTATGTACACCACGCCGCCTAATTTATTGTTGTTTAAATGGGTCCAGTACCCGTGCGCTTTCGCTAGTTGCTATCTATACGGTACGATAGCGGTGATTCAATAACTTGTTTGCCAAGTAAACGGATTAAAGTTCGAACGTGTGTGCGAAGTGGCAATACGGCAGTCTAAGCACCAATGATCCGGCATTCTATAGCATTAAATATCTTCCGCCTTAGCACTAGCGATGCCCGTCTTAGCGCTAAAAACTGTGTAATACAGCGTGTATTGGCAATAAATTAAAGATCTCACATCTTAGCACTAAATAAACACTAAAGATCCAACGTCTTAGCAGTAAGGATTTTCTGTCTTAGTGCTAAGGATCTGATGTTTTAGCGTTCGTGCAGACTCATTCTCGATGTTATCTCGCTCGCCATTTTCTCAGCAGCAGATGCGCAGGACAGTGGCTTGCAGTTAATTAGATCATTCTATCGAAATAATCTAAATATTCCTCGACGCGATCCGAACCCTTTATAATGCAGGCCGCGAGGCTAAGTCACAGCTAATTCCACGCATGGTAGCACTCGTGGAAAAACCAACTTCTATAATTGCGGTTTAATTTGTTAAACTTTAGGCAGTCTGTGAAGGAGAACCGTCGCACTTTCGTTAGAGGAATATAGCCGGTCGGCAGCCTCCGTGATAGCGTTATAGTTGGCTGAATAGTAGGAAGCGCTCGCAAAATGTTGTGTGCCTATGCAATAATATTTATAATCACATTTCTGTGAATATCGTCGAAAATTCTGAAAGCTGTAACAATGTACCGCTTACTGGGATGGTGAGTGAATACAGTTCCGGTATAGTTTTTTCTAATACAATTGATCATAAGGAAAAAAAATTATGTATGTGAGAGTTTGTATCACTCAATTTTCAATTTTTTTTAAATGTATTTGATCGAACAGATTCCAAATAAGAAGGAAAATGTAAAATTCTCACTAGGATAATGCAATGTTTTGTCTTAATTCATG
The DNA here is from genome assembly GCF_000485595.1 of Priapulus caudatus. Taxonomy (NCBI): domain Eukaryota; kingdom Metazoa; phylum Priapulida; class Priapulimorpha; order Priapulimorphida; family Priapulidae; genus Priapulus; species Priapulus caudatus. The sequence goes on from NW_014578204.1 coordinate 23,278, forward strand.
AGAGCACGCGAATTGGTAAAATTAATATGATAGATCGTTATATCAAAACGATTGTTTTTGTACTTTCGGGCCACTCAATCCCCTATCTGTACAAGAGTAAAATGACATGCAAAACAACGGCTATCGACCTGCGGGGTTAGGGCACGATACGCCATACGATAACCCATACTCTCGGGAAATAAGTGATCACGTTATAAAGGTATATAAAGGGACCAAGGGAAGGGAAAACGTAATGATCTTAAGAACCGGGGAAGCAATTCCTACGAGCCCGTGGCTCAACTCGTTTTGTAATCCCATTACGCACGAATGACGACTGCCTTTAAGGCAGCTACACGTCTACGCACGCGTCGGTCTCTCCAACGTAATAGTAACCTAATAGGCGTCACATCGGGCATTAGGTTGCTGTGCGCGAATTGGAACGGTATAAATAAACAACTGCAAGCACGTGCGTTCACGTACACACCCGCGCGCGCGCACGCACGCACGCACGCACGCACGCACGCACGCACACACACACACACACACACACACAATGAGAGAGAGAGGGAGAGGGAGAGAACCGCACACGCCCACGCGCACGTGCGTACTGCCACTGTGTATGTCGGCGCCTCTACTCTGCCTGATCAAACGCTGCATATGAAATAACCGCGAAGGTTCAAATGATTTCCACACGTCATGAATGAATAGGCGATTGTATTCGATTCGGACATGTAAACTAATTACTCGTTTGTGCCTTTATCACCACTTCAAACAGCCCAGCTAAGCACTGTGAGCACAATTTCTCATATAAGTATAAAGCCCATTAAGCATAAAATAAAAAGATTTCTTGCTTTGCCCGGTTTGACGAGGCGAGAAAGTAACTTTACTGTCGAAGAAGAGCGGATAATTTAGCAGTAGGCAGTGACGGCAGCATAGTGTGCTAATCTGGTAATTATCTGTTAATAGTTAAGCGCGGATTTACTGAAACGCCATAGCTACTGCAGTAATTGCATAGGATCCTTAAACGCGGCGTGCGTGAGGCGCGCTCGTAGCCGCGGCAGCTACTTATATTAATAACCTATACTCTTGATACTATTATATTATTTAACTTTTGAAAATGAGAGGTTAAGTAATTATCTTTATTCGTGTAAATATAGTTACACTAATAGATGTAATTTATTAACCGTTGGCATAGAAAGGTTGTTATATAAGATGGGTTTTGTTACAATGCAGCGGCGGATCCAGGGGTGGGTTCAGGTGAATGCGAACTCCCTTGTGGAACACGGCCTTTTTATCGGCAGGCAAAAAACGCTTCTCCTTGGTGGATAAATTTCGTGCGTACGGAAGGAGTAATACGAAAATTCCACACCTATCCTAGGAGGGGCAAATTTAAAGCTTTCACCCAGGGCCTAGCGCGGAAGGGACCGGAGTGCCACAACAGACGAAGTGTCTTAGTAGACCGCAATGCAACAAGCCAAAAGAGCTCTATTTATTGAATTTTGTGACCACCATCTGGCAACTACCTGAAATTTTTGGCACATAGCTGAGGAAAATATTAAGGAATATACAACAAAGTCGTCAAGTGTGAAACTTGCACATTAATTGTTAATTTCTGAACGGAACGTCCCGCAGCTAGGTGCGCCACGCGTAATGTCCCGTAGACTGGTACTCGCTCCCACCTCGTAACCATAGGGACCCCCATCGAGTAACTAAGCCGAGAGGTGGAACCGCCGGTACCAGTCTAAACGTCCCGCAGCTAGCACGCACACACAGTCACCACACCAATAGATTATATACAACACATGCACACACACACACACAGCACACGCACACGCACACGCACACACACACACACATATATATATATATATAATATTATATATATATATATTGTTTGTTCTTCTTCGATCCGTATTATAATGCGACATGTAGGCCTACGCAGAGTAATTTTTGTACTTTCCAGAACATGTCAATTTGAAAGAAAGAACTGATATGGATACACTTAAATGTTTAATTTTAATTCTGATAAAATGCTTTGGAAACTGAAACAAACTGGTGCTGTATATTGTTGATACGGTTATGTTATCTGTTGTAAAAATGTGAGGAAAACTAAATTTCCATCTCCGGACACTTAAAATTCGAAATTTGAATTATATATGATTTATTCACTCTTTTAAGCTGAATCTACCAGAGTTAATCCAATCGTCTCTTTCTACATTGTTATTTCTCTCTCTTCAACTCTCCTCGTCTGTCGCACGGTCTACACATTTCTCAACCTCTTTCTTTCTTCCCCGTCTCCCCTGGCTTTCCATCTCTCTACCCCTACCCCTTTTTACTTCTATATAGCTTCTGCTCTCACTTGTCCTTTTGATCTCTGCTCTTTTCTTCTCCCAATATATTTCAATATTCAAAAAAGTTTAATCAAATGCTCCCTGATCTACATGCATGGTGATCATCACACCTACATGTATCCATAATTTTGCAAATTATATCCACGAGCCTTGCTGAAAACAGCCTCTTTGGTTGATCGAGGGTCTTTTATCCTGTTGATTAAATAAAAAAACTAACAATCCACAAAGCCGTATAGAGTAGTATCTGTACTTGATATTAATTATGGTACATGTAGATTAAAAAATTACCAACTGACTAACAAGTGAGACATCCTTGCTTCATACATTTTCATAACATTTCACGAATGCTTCAGTAGGTTGATCCTCAACAGGAAGTAAATTGATAAGGGCCATGATTTATATGTTTACATGTTATTGTAACGCTGAAGAATGGCGACAGATGTACTATAAGTTAAGAAAGGCAAAGCGTAATCAAATCAAATAGTAAGAACTTCAGACTCTTAGTATATGTACATGTACTTCTAACACTACAGTTGATAATGGCTGTGCGTATTTATCCCAATAGAAGTACATAATATAATTTGACATATGCGTGTGCTATATTTCCAATACAGTGCTACCTACATATATACATACATGTAATTTTATAACAAAACAGTATTTTGTTCGCTTTTTCCAATCGAAACAATGTTTGATCTCTTCAAGGCTAATATAGTATGCAATACATACAGAAGCTGAAACATATTGATACAGGAATCATATCTTCTGCGCAGTTTAAATTTGAGATGTACATCCCTTGTTTGCAATAAACCCTCTACTTAAAACTAAAACAATTTGAGAAACGGGGACAGAGAAATCCCATTTTGAATTCACTTTCCTTAACCCATGGACGCTAACTCGGCATACTTATCGCCAAACCTATCATTATAAGTTAAAAAAATATGTTGCCAATTTGAATGATAAAATAATAAAAAAATTTGGCTCATAAACTCTTTGTTTTCCGCGTCAATGGGTTAAATGTGCCAAGTGTATGCATGCATCCGCAAGTTAAAGTGAGTGATTTAGTGGAATACAATTTCAGCTAACATTTCTTTAGAGAAGAGCAGTGAGATTTCAATAAACTAAATGTCATCTTCATTATCCAAGTCTTCTTCAAAGCCATCGATATCATTTTCTGTGCAAGCCGAATTTTTGCAATCAATGCACTTGCATAAATCTGTGCAGTTTACATTGTGCTGTCTACAAGAGCAACGACCGTTTCCTTCTCCTTTGGGTTCTTCACAGTTTGTCTTCTTGCAACTGCAGTTGGTAAGCTCTAGCCGAGTACTTGGCGCTGGGGGAAGGTCACCCCATACTATCTCCAAGTCTGTGTTGTTGGTAACTTTCCAGCCATGACCATGTGGGCTGGGAATGGCTGAAAACTGCTCCAAACTTGGTAGTTAGCCACAAGTACCCTTCTCGCTTAACACTACGTGGCGAGAGGTGTAACAGTCGGAGAGCCTGGTCGGTTTACTTGGTAGTTAGCTCTCGTAAGATGTTTCATCAAGGGGGCATGCTCATCTCAGCCTTTGTACCCACCAGAAATTTGTTGTATCGAGCTGTATTTACATCAGAGCAATCTTGATCATACAACTTACAAACAAATCTCTCAAGTGCATCTACCAGACTGTGCTATGGTGAATGAGCTTCCAAGCTGTTTGAATGCTTCTTGAAAGTCTGTAGATTCACGCATCATTTTCATAGTTTTTTCTTTGACTTGCCGTAGAAGGAGCTCACCGAATCACTACCTGTGAAGCAATGTAGTCCGATAAGGGCATCTGTTACCTCACGTCCACGATGGTTTTGTATGGCACTGAAATTCATATAGGCCTACGTTTGTTTGTTTCCTCTTGCCAGTGTGAAAGAGAAGTTCGGCCCTCAATCATTTGAGCTTTAGCCACACCAATAATAAATACATACGTATCTGGGCTTCTAATGATGACTGCTGGCTGTACAGCTGATGGCGAAGCGAGAAATGCAGCAGCATACTGACAGGTTACGAAGAGCCGTGTTGTCGGCCTCCTCGTGGTTACATTTCAAGTTCCTTCACAGCAGCTTACATTCACTGTGCCATCAACATTTGCAAGCGAATGACATTCTTCATCATGTGCCACCACAACAGTTACATTATACAGTTGATCTCCGGCAGTCTCTCTCCACATCTTGAGTAGGAAGCGTATTAGAATCATCAGACGACATAGACGACATGTAAGTCGCCATGTTTGCTGTGCAGGGAGCCAGTTCATGCGAACGTAAGGAGACGCGTGATTGGTTGCAGAAAGCAATACAGTGGGGAATCGGGATGAGACGTTAGCGTTTTGACTTGGATAATTATTTCTCACTTTAAAAATTAATAAAGTATTTTCGGGGTATTTGGGGGTTCACCCCGCGGTCTATAGCGGCAGGGACTGGGGTTTCCACACAGGACCTGTGGAGAGGGTTAATGGATTCCCCATAGGGCCTGGGGCGATAGGGGCTCAGGAGTTCATGGAGGACACGAAATGAAGATTTCTTAAATCAATAACTTACAGAAACCGACCGCATTGCTGTAGTTCATCATCCAGCTCCGTATATCTAAATAGTTGTGTTTATATTATCAATAAAAACATCTTTAAAAACAAATTCCTGGCAGTGACCCCCGTGACCACTCTCTTTGATGGAGGGCCGTGAGACGGTATGGAATGAATGAAGGAATTGTCCCAGTAGTAGTAACGTGTGGTGGCTAATTGCAGCCATATATATATATATATATTAAATAAATAAATAAATACATAAATAAATAAATATATATATATATATATATATATATCAGAAGTAGATAATCGAGAATTTATATTATATTTATAGGGGATTTTTTTTTTAGAAAATTTCCTATTATCTACTTCTGATATATATATATATATACCGTCAACCCCCCATGTCGCGTGGTTGGCCTGGTCGTCGATGACATGAAACAATGCCATGCAGTGCTGCACAGAATCACATACATTTTGTGAAAAAGTGGACATAATTTTTTCACTTTTACTATTTACAGTGACGTAATCACTTAAATTGACCACGTCACGAAATTTCTATGGTGTATATTTGTAAAAATTTTGCTGCAACTTTTTTACATGAAAAGTAGGTAACGGCACTAAGTGTATCTTCAAATTCTTACCTGATAAGATTGTTTTTCAACTAGTTACAAATCCAAAAAATCTGGGCGATTTGATTTATTGATCACAACATTGCATGCTTGCTATGGGCTATGTATGCGTCACGAGTGTTTGTTCATAAAGAACTGAATAGCAAAATAGGAAGTATGATGCAGCAATTTAACCATAACAAGTGAACAGAATCACTTACATTTTGTGAAAAAGTGGACATAATTTTTTTTACTTTTACAATTTACGGTGACTTAATCACATTTTCAAAGGCCGTGGTTTCTCGTAACGTGCTCGACACCGTTATTCTGTATGCTCATTATTCGGTATGGTCATTCTGGCTGGTCATTTCCCCGAGTCGGGGCGTTTGAAACGAGGTATGGGCAGTCTGGCTGGTATCGCGGAATTTGCCGCCGGAATGCATTTTTGCCGATTTCGTTAGCTATCGATTATTGCGAGTATCCTCCCTGCTATGTCAGACTTGATTTAGGCCTCCTGGATCATGTTATACGATATCTTTCTATCTGTTTTCCATGCGCATCTGTGTGTGCCCACGTGCGCGCGTGCGGGCGTGCATGTGTGCGTGCGTACGCGCGCGTGCGTGTATATGTGTACAGTATTCGGGTGTTGAGGACTCAGTGTATCATTTGCTCAATATGACTCTAGCCAACTTTATATTATACGCTTCATGAATGAGGAGAAAAAGCTATACAATTAAACACTGAACTCGAATATCTGCTGGTTTGAATATTTCTCTATGTAAAGCAAATTCATAGGCACAATGTAAGGCTCACATGAGAATAGAATAACTGGGAAAATAATTGATTCACATTTTATCCGCTTTGCTTTGTCATGTCACGTCAGAGTTGAAACGATGATGAAAATGGTAATTTCAAAAGAATTAATTTAGAAACCATAATATAAAGCCACTATAGCTAGAAAGGCATAGCTCTTTGAAAAGTTACTTTAACCATTGCTTAAAGAAATTGAAAAAGAAATGTCTAATACATAAAGATGTGAACTAAGCTATTGGAGCCTACTGATTAGCAATATTAGAGTGATATTAGCGTTGGTACCAATAGTCGTGCATCTTATTTTTGTATTGTTTAGCTCAGCTGACGAAGTCAGATGCAGCTTTTAGAATCGCATGAATGTCCGTCCGTCCGTCCGTCCGTCCGGCCGTCCGTCAGTGTGTCAACAGTTACGGCACAAATCTTAACCGCTCGACGTACGATCTTGATATTCGGGACGTCGGGGGAGGGATTGCGAAAAGGACTCGGGATGTCGAATTTGGGCGTCAAGGGTTAAAGGTCAAGATGTGCCAATGGATGGGGAATATTTCCCCCTTAACTTAAGGTATAGGAGGAAATACGGAATTGTGGCACAAATCTCAGCGGATCGACCTACGCTCTTAATATTCGGTGTATAGTGTGATGGGAAGGAAACCCATCACCAGTGCGAGATTGGAGGTCACAGGTCAAAGGGCAGTGGGGGAAAGGTCAGATATCAGACATTTTCTGAGGACATGCGTCTAACGCGACCGCAGTGCAAAACTTTTTTATTCAGCGCACGACCTACCATTTTTTATCACTTATTGAAATGACCAATGAAATCTACTTCCCTGACGGTGCGAAGAGTAGTGTTTGTAACCTTTTGACTCTCAAGAGGACGCGTTAAACATGGATTTGTTGACTGTTAACAAAGACTGAACTGCTTTGCCATTAGAGCCCCTCCACCGCCCCCTACACCCACCCTCCCCCTCCCTACCTCCAACCACCCTCCCCCCCACCACTACGCTCGCGCTCGAGCGATATCCATGATAAACGTTAATATAGCAAAGTCATTTAAGTATCACAGCTATATCTTTATTACTGTACTACCGTATAGCCAAAGCCTATCAACGCCGGTGGCGGAGGGGCGCACTTGATTCGGTTCCAGCGAGTTTATCAGAGGAATACCCGGTTACACTACACGTCAGTTGAGCGCTGTCGCTCTGCGGCACTTTTTGCATTTATTAGTTGTATTTTTGGCAGCCGATATGCGTGGCTGTATTGATAGCCGCATCTTCAGCAGCAGCAATAACATCAGCAGCAGCCGTTAATACTAACAGCAGTAATAGGGGTGTGGTGCTGGCGGCAGTGGCGGCGGTGGCGCGGGTGGGGCGGTGCGCGCGTGCGCAGTGGCGCGGTGCGTGGCGGTGGCGGTAGCGTGGTTGTAGTGGAGAAGGGTGGTGGTGGCGGCGGCGGTGCGGTGGCGATGTCGTCTGGCCCTGGCAGTGGAATGCGCAGCAGTAGCAGTAGCAGCAGCAGCAGCAGCAGCAGCAGCACAACAAACATCAGCGGTGCTAGGTGAAGCCGTCAGATTTAATGCGCCCAGGTGAGTGTGCGTGACGCCGCAGTGCGTCACCGACTTACCAGCATCGCTCGCCGCTGCTCTCCATGCACTCAAGTGCTGATTAAGAAACAAGTTATGACCGTGAGGTTGCCACAGATGCAGCGAGTCGCCCGCTGCTGATTTCTAGCTACGGCGCTGCTGCAGTCGGTGGTATGGAGCGAGAGCGGGGGTGGGCGTGGGGGCAATTATTATTGCTCTAGGTTAATACACTGCTGCGACTTACTGGCCGATAATTAATGCAGAGAGAAGCAGCTGAGCAGACGGCTGCGCGATAGCGCTTGAATGCCATGATTGATCACTGAACCCACATGAGTTCATCTTCATCTCCGATAGGATGGAACGAAGGCTGATTTGAGATTGTGATCAAAATATCTGTCGCGATTTTCGGCAATAAGTGTGCGTGCTTCGTTCTGTGCCACACAGCATTAGCGGTAGCATTCGTTGGCAGGGTGTAGCAACCGACGCTTGCTGCTCTCCCTGCACATAATATTCCCCCAACCTTTGCACCTTTCTCCTAGTACTCCCCCTCCCCTCCACACCTTCTCTTGCCACCACCACCAACAACAACAACAACACCGACACCATCACAACCACTTCTGCCTTTTCTTCTTCTTCTTCGTTTTCTTCTTCTCTTTGTCGTCTTCTCGTTCTTTTTCTTTCTCCTTGCCCGCCACTCTTTTCATTCACCTTCAGACATTACACATGTATGCTAATGCACTCTGCATGGCCTATTCTGAGGTCGCAGTGCCTGCTAGTAGAATACATTTTCCAATAAAATTACATCGCCCGCTGCAATGCCGAAGTACATTGACGTACATTACTTCGAAGTAATGCTAAACAAATTTGAAGATTCTGCCACAGTAACAATAATTCACATCCACGCCAGTGGCCAGATGATTTCCAATGAGTTTGCGGCTTGTCCATAAGAAACACGTTGGTATCCTGACACTTACTTTTATCATTTAATTGTATTCTCAACGGTGCCAAAGTTTCACATCCATATATGCGAACACGAAGCGAAGTTTTTAAACCTGTCTTCGATACTTTTTCATTGACATATTCATAAAACATGTGATATTAAACTGTCTGACCTAAGCGCAGAGGGGACCGAGCGCGAATATTTTTGGCCGCGATCGCGGCTGATTGGAAATCGCTTCAAAAATTCGCTACAAGCGACGCGCGACTGAGTACGGCGAATGCCAATCGCGCCGATTCAATCGCACGGTATCAAACATGTTTAATATTTTCGCCCGATTTCTTCTCGCCGGTGAGCATAACATTGATATGGAAATGCATAGTACAACTATAGGCCACGCGTATATTAAAACGCCACGAAATACCCAGGGCCAATTACCAATTTACGCCGAGCAGACAGTGCAGTGCGTCTTTTACGTTTAATATATAAAATTAAAATGAACAACCTATAATACACTATATCGAAACGGCGTTGAGATGTGTTATTTAAATTGTTATTCACTGCGTTGATTTTAACTACGGTATGTTTCTTAGCACGCATTTAACGTCGTTTGGATTGTAATAAAAGCCAGGACGTTTTTCCTTTCCGTAGATGAGGCCATTGTATATGATAATATGTTGTTGTGTAAGCTTCCTAGAGCTCTATAACAAGCAGCCCTGTTCTGCTAGCATCTATGAGAAAATACGACATGGCATCATACGTTCTTCCTATATGACACTATTGATCTAGAAGATTCTTCTTATGGACAAATCATTGTTGCTATGTGTGTGCGCATCATAGGGCGTTTAGGAGCGCTATTAATGAACGCAAGCAGTGTTTTCAGCTGTAAAGCGGACCACGAACGTTGACTCGCCAATCTTTGTCATAAGAGCAATCTTCCTATGACAAATAGTGTCATAGCGAGAGCGTATAATATGCGTATGCTCGTATTGTCATAGATGCAAGCCAAGAACATTGTTGATAAACAGGCATGAGGACGCCAAATTCTTGTTTAATTGCGATAAGACTGCGATATACGGATTCATCTCACGCCCTTGCATACGTCATACAGAGCCAATCGAAACCCTAAACCGGCTCCGTTCCAACAGTCGAATATAAATGATTTATTAAATGTACGCCAGATTAGTTTTATACAAAAAAGTGCGCGCGAGGATTTACCATTTATGGCTTCGATATGAGTATAAACTGCGTGAAATGGTTCACAAAGGAGGATCTTTGACTTTTATCCGCTATAAATTTAGATTCGAAACGATAATCTAATATGAATTAATCGCTTCCGTAATACGCTGCATCGACTCTAACTGACGAAGCATAAATCACATGGCATCATGTTGTGTAATTTCCTGCGCAATAGCGAATAATGACACTGAAAGGCGGTGGCGCGAACAGCCCTTCGCGTGCATAGCAGTCTTTCTATCGGTTATCCAATGGAATCCGTAAAGACCGGACGATGGGGTAGGGAAGGGCGTTATGGTTACTTCTTTCCGCAGTTGAGTCCGTTACTTGTCCCCTATAAAAAATTCATGTTCCTCTTCTTTTTAATGTTCACGGTGACGGTGTTAACGTTCCTGCGCGTGAAACGGAATAATGATCCAGCTAGAGATTGTGGTTCACGGGTTAGAGCTGATGTTCATTGCCTCGTTTACGGATCCACGGAACAGCGTTGCCGTTGCGCTGGATTCTGGTTCACGGTGTTTGTGTTCACGGATACATATGACATGGTCTTTGTCTGTAGTATATGTACCAGTTGAAACAGTTTAATGTTTACCGTATAGAATGTTGCCCAGCGAGTTTAACGTACCAGACAGTGCCGGCGTTCCGCTTAGAGGCCTGGTTGGTTGTTCTTAGTCGTAGACGGCGTGACGCTTCCAAGTGCAGCGATGCTACATGGTAGATCATCCTGCGAGAATCCTCAATAGATAATACCTGTTGAGAAACTCGAGACTGCATTTGTTTCCAAGGCTACTGCAAGTCATTCGACGCCACAAAGCGAGTTCCATGGCGGTATCTTTTACGTAGACAACATCATTAGAGGTCGTCGCTAATTAACACGCTTGCGAACCTTCGCTTCGCTGCTGCCCACAACGGCCTGCTGGCGCACAGTTCGAAAATTAATTTAAGCGCCCATCGGACTGAATGTTTGGCGCGTGGTTGGGTAGTTCCAGCATCAAAGATACACCTAACGCTCGTAGAAAAACGCAAGGTCCGTCAGTGGGTTCAGCGTGGGAATTGCAAGTAGGAGCAACCGAGCGCTCCGTAATGGGATTGGCGGTGTTTGTCGGCTTTCAAAAGGTACATATTAGCATGTCGTGCTAGATCCGTTCTTTTTACATGCTCGCACCGCCCGTGGCGTTGGAACGCGCGTACGGCTCAGCGAACTCGAGCTTCAGTCGGCTTCTACGCGTGAACAGTCCGATTTCAGCGACGGTACGCTACGCCACTGGGTCGACGCACGGCTGATTCGGCGCACGCATCACACACCACGCGACGCACGCACGCGACCATTACACACACACCGCGCACGAGTGCAGCACACACGTACCACACCACACACACACACCACACACACACACACACACACCACACACACACACACACACACACACGTACACACACACTTACACACACAACACACACACACAACACACACGACACACAACACACACACACACGCTAGCATCCAGCACACACCCACAGACGCACAACACACACGATGCGCCACACACACACCACAGACACAACACACACACGCACGACACACGCACCACTGCACAGCTGCCCACGACGGAAAGCGGTCGATGAATGTTCGTGACACACGTACCAGTTCTTGAGGTGCCACAGTAAAAATGTTCTTAAAAACGCCACGATTAGCACAAACGAATCTCTTGTTGAGTGCTATGTATGGGACTGTGGTGGCGTTTCGTCAGAGGGGTTGGAACACGCTGACTGTACAGGTGATGTTCAGCAGGGTGTACGGATTAGTAGGATTTGTAGTAGACTTAGCGTAGATGAGGTCCGTTGGTGCTGGGGTCGTGCGGGTAGAGATGTCAAGGTTAGCATGTAGGTTACAGAATAGTACGATTGCATGCTGCGATGTTTAGACATGCAAGCGTGGTAGTTTACGAATATTAAGTCTAGACATGGGTGCAGATTTGTAAACTAACTATATTCTTTTAGTGAACACAAAATTGTATACTTCGTCCTTGCATTATTTACTGATAAGATTACTTGCATTCAAATCTTGGTCCTGTAACTTCAACGCTTAACAGGCAAAATTTACAACAAGCCGCCATGACCGTTCGTTTAAAATGCTGCTGAGCTTGAGCGTTTTCCGAGCGGGCCTATTTCAGGTCTAGTCTTAGTCTAGTACGGGGTATGGCGTGACTAAACAGGCGTTTATGAGGCTAATGACGCAAGTGAAATGTCGGGCTTACTATAAATAAGAGGTAAGTACGCCGTACTGGATTACTACCGGGACTACAGTACTGTGCCGCTTGTATGCTGTTTAGACTTTATGCCTAGACGATCTGGCAGCTTCCGATGATCGCGCGGGCCACGAAGCTTGTGTCGGGGGCGGAACAGCGCCGTGATCTCGCGTTGGTTTGCCTTGGTTGATCGAATTCGCTGCTCTGGGTTGTATTAGAAACAATTTGACGCGTTTCTGTCAGATCGGCCTGTAATCGGTCAAGGTGTGAGAGGTGGGTTGGGCGCGGTTGGCAGAAGGCCTGCGGACGTAGTGCGGAGTAGGGCACTGAGAATAAATGCAAAATGCTCGTAATTGCTAACTTGCGGTTGAGCGCGTTAGAGTTATTTTTTTTTTTTTCCCCTCTTTCCCTTTTTCTTATAGAAAAGCGATTTCGAATTATTTAATTATTTTATTAATTAACCTGAGTTATTCTCGTAACATATGGCGTCCCATAATTGGCCGCGACGAGGCCCTCTTCGAGGGCATTTTGCCAGAGAATTTTCGGACAGCCAAGGTAACGGCCTGAATAGGCTTAGACTGCCCCGCCGGTGGGCAGATGTGACACGCCTCACTATACTGATAACTTTAGTGTAGCCAAAGATACTTGGCGAGTTGAAGGGCGCGTACAGTCTTAGCTGGCAATCGTTGACGTCGGCTTTTTAGATTATCCTAGCCATCTGGTTCCTTTCACGTTCATTGCTAAGACCCGTTCATTTATGTTCTGTTGTACAGTTCGCGTCGTTGCTCGCCGGCTATAACTATAGACTTTGGTACATTCCACACCTACGAATTACTTCCAATTACTACAAGTACATTGTTACAATACATTACATAGTAATTAAGGACTGACTGAGCGTGGAGTAGCTAGTGACTACTAATTACCAACACTACTAGTATATAGCTATAGATTACTACCAGGACGGCAGGGCTTAGCTTAGTAATATATATAATACTAGTATTAGTACTACTAGACTAGTACTCACTACTACTACTAGCCTCCAAGAAACGCTCTTTGCTAGGGCTGTAGAATACCCCTATACTACACACAGCGGCACTTGAAAGCGTTTCGAATAAGAATATAATGCCTAACTAAATACGAAATCGATATTTACTAACAATTCTTAAGTTTCTAGTATCAGGCCTACTCTCTTTCGAGAAAGGTTGCGAGGTTGCAAAGGCTATATACGACTAGGTACTCCTCCCACCTCGATTAGCATCGACCAGTCAATAAGCTAGCCGAGGAATGGCGTAGCCGAGTGCGCGTATACCAGTCTATCGCCCCACTATACTTCGCCGGCGGCGGTCGGCCTTCGCCATATGGCGCGAGCGCACACAGCCTGTCCTTCCAAATGCTAACACCTAGCGTCTCGCTCACATTGTCGCTTCCCGGTGATGCCTCGTTCGACTCAGTCAACCCCTTGGAACCTCTTGTCAAAAATACGACGAGTCCACAGCGTACATCTGGGCGCAACAATGAGGTCACGTAGCAGCACTGTCCCTCTCTCTGTACCCGCGTGTCTTATACCCTCGATTCTGTACAGCCATTTCATTAAATTCTGTACACTTCCTCGCAGTCTCTGCGAAATGTACAGTATTTCTACAGGTCTTTCCCCTCCTGCTGATCTCTCGCCGTGCTACAAGCAGCTCGGCCTTCTCTTTTGTTACGACACACTTACCTCGGTTCACATTTTTATCAACAAGATGAACAACACCCGTGCTTTCACTTCAAATGTGTGACCCAGATCTCGGTCACCTGCTCTCTTTGTTTCTTCTTCCCCACCAGACACAGTGTCCCCCTACTAAATAATATGCCTCGGACTCGCTTTCGCTTGGAACGCTGATGTCCTCTCGCTCTGCTCGCCTGGCCTATATGCTACTTCCTGGCTCGCACACGAATCCTAATAGCGTCTGCCAGGAGCCGCGTGCAATACCGTATGTCCTAAGGAATTTTCTCCCGGTCGCCGTCGCTCTGACGCCCGTAAACCCTCCAGCTGCAGCGAAGAGTCGAGCAACGATCTGCGCCCACTCACTTACGGGACACTCCCAACACTCTCCTTCGGCCAACACGCCCTCCACTCCTCTCCCTCTCTCACGTGATCCCGGAGTCTCATCTGGTCATCTTAGCTTACCGCTAGGGGCTGTATAACCAGATGAGAACGGGTACTAGCAGGAAGCCAGTTGGCCGAAAGGATGGTCGTTGCCGAAAGTGCTCCTGACGCGCAACCTCTTGGCGCAGTTCCGCCCGCAAGGCGCTAACGCGAGCCGCCGGGGGGAACCGTCGCTACGACAGTATGCCAGCGCTGGCACAGCTATGGCATACCGTCGCCGCATACATGACTCTTAGACCGTGGCGCACGATCCATTACTTGCACCGCGAACAGTCCCACATAGTCTCAGTGATCGGGACACAGAGGGCAGACCATTTGGGAACGTGAAACAGTTTTCACTTGTTATAAAAGTATAATGTCTCTGTTCGTAAAGTACCTACTTGATCGCTCATTCGTGATCTACGTCACGCCAACAATCACTCAGGAACACGTGAGCTGATCACGCAAATTTTTTCGCTCGTTTCCCTACCTCGTGACCTAGTAATGGGAAATGGCGTGCAAGACAAATGGCTACTATCAGACTGTGACTCACTCCCATAACTCCTCCTCGCAGTTGTACCTTCATCCGCACGTGACTAAGTCTCAAAAAACCCCCCACGTACTGCTGGCCCACACCGCCCGTGCGACTTGCGTCGGCCACCCCTACACGCAAGTCGTATGGTCCTACTAGCGCCGGCGCGCCACGAGGTTAGTGGCCCGCGGCATTTCCCCTCGGCACAGCTGCTCTTTCTTCCACTTCCACCCCGCCCCGTGACCAAGCCCCTCCCGCATATTGTGGAACGCCACGCTCTGCTGCTCACAGGATGAAACCGCGCCAGTGTTGACGTGCTGACAGTGACCCCATCTTCCCTACCATGCGGTCAGACATCGCCGTTCCTGCCGACTGATTACGACGCCACGGATTCATCTGGCGTCCAGCGTCTTTTCGCTCAGTAGATCTTCGCCATGACCACAGCCGGTTCGACGCACACCAGTGGACACATTATGAGGCTTTTTCCTTATATCACACCAGTTGCGCAACAGCTCTCTCTTGGCGTGCAAGGAGAACACTCACAAGATCGGAAGCTGCTTTGCATTGCACATATGCGTCTGTCATATTGCTTTCCTCCACCCACCACTCCCGCCGCTGCTGCAAAGCCTTCAACGCACTCGAACGAGCGTGCGAAGACTGCAGCATCCGACGCAACTCACTGTCTCCTCCACGCAATATATATATTAGTGTAAGCGTGCAACAGTCGCGCCGCGAGAGCAATGGCAGCCGGCAGCGTACGTTGGACGTAGGATTTCGACGGAATTTACAGGAAACTCGGCAATAATAGGTCAAAGAGAGTAGGCCTATGCTATAGAAACATGAAGAAGTTGGTAGTAAATAGATTTCGTATTTAGTTAGCATTATATTTTATTATATTTAGTAGGAGTAGGCCTACTAGTAACACTAACAGGAGTCGTCATTATTAATATTAGTAACTTACTAGTACCGGTAACACAGTTTGTCATTATTAATATTAGTAACTTACTAGTACCGGTAACACAGTTTGTCATTATTAGCTCCTGGTAGTAACTAGTACTAGTACTAGTATACTGTAGTAGTCCTGGTACTTAGTAGGGCCCAAGGATAGAGAACATATGGGTCCCAATAAAACCAATGTGCCTAACCCTAACCCTAACCCTAATTCTAACCCTAACCCTAACCCTAATTCTAACCCTAACCCTAACCCTAATCCTAACCTTAACCCTAACCCTAACCATAACCATAACCTATTATATTGATATAATATTATATTTATATTGATGTAAATGACATTGGTTATATTGGGACCCATGTTCTCTATCCTTGAACCCTTAGTAGTACTAGTAGTACTTACTAGTAATTATTGTAACATGCATGTACTTGTATAGTAATAGAAGTCATAGAAGTATTCGTAGGTGTGGATACAATTCGATGCTCGCATTGGGGGATCGTGTTAGATATCATATATATATAGGTGCCTGTAGAATCACGAGTACGAGGCACATTGGTTTTATTGGGACTCATGTTCTCTATCCTTGGGCCGTCCGAGTCGGAGCACTCCGGAATTTAACGTGAATTCTTACGGAACACTTACAGTTCAAGCTTCCCACTGTTCACAGTTTAGGCACTTCTGCCACCATGTTGAAATCTTTAGTTTGATGAGGAGTGTAACTATGCAGAGATACAATAGCAGATAAGAGTGACAATGAAACTAACTGTAAACTGGATTTATTACGAATAGCGAAGACATGTTGTATTGTTCCTATATATCGGATCCTCTAAGCTCAGCCAGTCAACGCTACGCATCAGCGCTATATATTGTTACAATGTGAACAAAAAACTCCGTTATTACAGCAAAGAAAGCGCGCCTAGTAGCGAACAAAAAATTGGGAGCATTTCTAGCCAGTCTCTACCTAACTGGGTAGTGCGATCCCTCGTGCAATGGGCAGAACTGCTCAATTCAGCGAAAAGCCGGCTTTCACCTTCTCCTAGGAAAGGACCTGAGTACTGGCGTTGGGAAGAGGGCAGCGAAATTGCAAAAGTGCCCCGCTACGCGGCGTTTGAGCGCTTCGCGCGGATATCCGGCTGCAGATCGTCCAGCGCATGATAGATCGTTAGTAATGCTCAAGGGGTCGTTGTCGTAACAGGTACTACAGATATGTACCCGAGGTACATATATGTATAGACAAAGTGTACCAGACTTGTACTACAGAAGTGTACCATAACCCTAACACTAACCCTAACCCTAACCCTAACCCTAACCCTAACTCTAACCCTAACCCTAACCCTAAACATACCTCATATAAAAATATAAACATAATACTAAACAACCTAAAACTGCCTCGGGTACATATCTGTAAGGTGGCGGTGGCGATGTCGGTGGCCCTGGCAGTGGAATGGCAGCAGTAGCAGTAGCAGCAGCAGCAGCAGCAGCAGCAGCAGCACAACAACATCAGCGGTGCTAGGTGAACCGTCAGATTTAATGCGCCCAGGTGAGTGTCGTGACGCCGCAGTGCGTCACCGACTTACCAGCATCGCTCGCCGCTGCTCTCCATGCACTCAGTTGCTGGATTAAGTAAACAAGTTATTGACGGTGAGGTTGCCACAGATTGCAGCGAGTCGCCCGCTGCTGATTTCTAGCTACGCGCTGCTGGCAGTCGGTTGGTATGGAGCGAGAGCGGGGGTGGGGCCGTGGGGGCAATTGATTATTGCTCTAGGTTAATACACTGCTGCGACTTACTGGCCGGATAATTAATGCAGAGAGAAGCAGCTGAGCAGACGGCTGCGCGATAGCGCTTGAATGCCATGTAGTGATCACTGAGACCCACATGAGTTCATCTTCATCTCCGATAGGATGGAACGAAGCTGATTAGATTGTGGATCAAATATCTGTCGCGATTTTCGGCAATAAGTGTGCGTGCTTCGTTCTGTGCCCACAGCATTAGCCGGTAGCATTCGTTGGCAGGGTGTAGCAACCGAACGCTAGCTGCTCCCTGCACATATATTTCCCCCAACCTTTGCACTCTTTCTCCTATACTCCCCCTCCCCCTCCACACCTTCTCTTGCACCACCACCACCAACAACAACAACAACACCGACACCATCACAACCACTTCTGCCTTTTCTTCTTCTTCTTCGTTTTCTTCTTCTTCTTTGTCGTCTTCTCGTTCTTTTTCTTTCCTCCTTGCCCGCCACTCTTTTCATTCAACCTTCCAGACATTAACATGTATGCTAATGCACTCTGCATGCCTATCTGAGTCGCACGTGCCTGTAGCTAGAATACATTTTCAATAAAATTACATCGCCGCTGGCAAGCGAATAACATTGACGTACATTACATCGAAAGTAATGCTAAACAAATTTGAAGATTCTGCAAGTAACAATAATTCACATGCACCAGTGGCATGATTTCCAATGAGTTTGCCTTGTCCATAAGAAACACGTTGGTATCTACTGACACTTATTTTATCATTTTAATTTGTTATCTAACGTGCCAAAGTTTCACATCCATATATGCGAACACGAGCGAAGTTTAAACCTGTCTTCGATACTTTTTATTGACAATATTCATAAAACTGTGATATTAAACTGTCGACCTAAGCAAGGGGCACACGAGCGAATATTTTTGGCCCGATCGCGGCGATTTGGAAATCGCTTCAAAAATTCGCTACAGCGACGGCGACTGAGTACGGCGAATGCAATCGCGCGATCAATCGCACGTATCAAACATGTTTAATATTTTCGCCCGATTTCTTTCTCGCCGGTTTAGATAAATGATATGGAAATGCATAGTACAACTATAGCCACGCGTATATTAAACGATCGAAATACCCAGGGCAATTACCACATTTACGCGAGCAGGAGAGTGAGTGCGTTATATATAAATTAAAATGAATCACCTATATACACTATATCGAAAACCGGGTTTGAGATGTGTTATTTAAATTGTTGTTCACTGCGTTGATTTTAACTACGGTATGTTTTAGCACGCATTTTAACGTCGTTTGGATGTATAAAAGCCAGGACGTTTTTCCTTTCCGTAGATGAGGCCATTGTTATGATAATATGTTGTTGTGTAGCTTCCTAGACGTCTATAACAGCAGCCTGTTCTGCTAGCATCTATGAAAAATACGACATGCGCATATACGTTCTCCTATATGACACTATTTATCATAGAAAGATTCTTCTTATGACAAATATTGTTGTATGTGTTGTGCGCATCATAGGGGTTTAGGAGCGCTATTATGAACGCAAGCAGTGAATTTCAGCTGTAAAGCGGAACGAAGTTGACTCGCCAATATTTGTCATAAGAAGAATCTTCCTATGACAAATAGTGTCATAGGAGAGCGTATAATATGCGTATGTCGTATTTGTCATAGATGCAAGCAGAACATGTTGAAAACAGGCATGCAGACGCAAATCTTGTTTAATTGGATAGACTGCGATATACGATTCATCACGCCCCTTGCATACGTCATACAAGCCAATCGAACCCTAAACGGCTCGTTCCACAGTCGATTATAAATGATTTATTTAAATGTACGCAGATTAGTTTAGACAAAAAAGGCGCGAGGTTACCATTTTTATGGCTTCGATATGATTATAACTGCGTGAAAATGTTCACAAAAGGAGGATCTTTGACTTTTATCCGCTATAAATTTAGATTCGAACGATATCTAATATGAATTAATCGCTTCCGTTAATACGCTGCATCTACTCTAACTGACAGAAGCATAAATCACATGGATCATTGTTGTAATTTTTCGCAATAGCGAATAATGACACTGAAAGGCGGTGGGCGAGCCCTTCGCGTGCATGCAGTTTTCTATCGGTTATCCAATGGAATCCGTAAAGACCGGACGATGGGGGTAGGGGAAGGGGCTGTATGGTTATTCTTTCCGAGTTGAGTCCTGTTACTTGTCCCCTATAAAAAATTATGTTCCTCTTCCTTTTAATGTTCACGTGACGTGTTAACTTTCCTGGGTGGAAACGGGATAATGATCCCAGCTAGAGATTGTGTTCACGGGTAGAGCTGATGTTCATTGCTCGTTTGACGTCCACGGAAAGCGTTGCCGTTGCCGCTGGATTCTGTTCACGGTGTTTGGTGTTCACGGATACATATGATGGTCTTTGTCTGTATATATGTACCAGTTGAAACCAGTTTAATGTTTACCGTATAGATGTTCCCAGCGAGTTTAACGTACCCAGACAGTGCCGGCGTTCCCGCTTAGAGCCTGGTTGTTGTTCTTAGTCGTAGACGGCGTGACCTTCCCAAGTGCAGCATGCTTACATGGTAGATCATCCTGGAGAAATCCTCATAGATAATACCCGTGAGAAATCTCGAGACTGCATTTGTTTTCCGAAGCTACTGCAAGTCATTCGACGCCACAAAGCGAGTTCAATAGCGGTATCTTTACCGTAGACAAACTCATTAGAGGTCGTCGCTATTAACGCTTGCAACCTTCGCGTCGCTGTGCCCACAACGCGCTGCGCACAGTTCGAAATAATTTAAGGCGCCCATCGACTGAATGTTTGCGTGGTTTATTCCAGCATCAAAGATACACCTAACGCTCGTAGAAAAACGCAACGTCATTCAGCGTGAATGCAATAGAGCACCGCCTCCGTAATGGGCATTCGGTGTTTGCGTTTAAAACCAATTAGATGTGTGAACCTTTCTTTTACATCCACCGCCGCTGGAACGCGCGTACGGCTCAGCCGAACTCGGCTTCAGTCGCTTCTACGCGTTAACATGATACACACACACGCACGCACGCACGCACGCACGCATCACACACCCACGCACGCACGCACGCACACACACACACACGCGCACACACACACACACACACACACACACACACACACACACCGCACACACACACTCACACTCACACATGTGTATGTATATAATATTTATATAACATGTATAGGCGCGGGGTGGCACTCACGGTAGTGGGGATGAGATGACGATACGTAGAGGTTCTCTCTGTCTCGGTACGCGCAGGTACTGCGGTGACACCGCCTTGTGTTTCCGTGTCTTCGGTGCCGTCAGCACACGCCTCAGGCTGAAGCGATCGTCATGTTTCTTCGTGCTCTCACTCTCACCTCCGCCGCCGCCGCCGCCGCCGCCGCAGTCGTTCAGGTCTCCCATGGAACCACCGAGTGCGTACGGCAGCGTCGGACGCAGCAGCGACATAGCCTGCCCGCAGCCGACACACGTCACGTGACGCGCGCGCGCGCGCCCGCAGACGCTAGGCTAGCGGTGTGTACGCACCAAACTGCCTAGTTGCTATGTGCAGCACAGTAGTAGCTGCCTAGTTGCTATGTGCAGCACAGTAGTAGCTGCCTAGTTGCTATGTGCAGCACAGTAGTAAGTTGCGTGATAATAAACAGCAAATCTTCGGTTAGCACTAGTCATGATTCCGCAGAATCGAGAGAGCCTAACCATACATTTATTCATTTCCCCTGATTATTCTGAAAGTTGATGGATTGAATGGGTTTGAATTAAAGGAACGATGTTGATTAAATTACCTTTTCTATTATAGTTTTAAGCCGCGCGTTTTTCTGGGCATTTAATAATCATCTATTTACACACCACTAAATATATATTGCGGCATCGGTTAATAAGACTGCAGAATCCCTTCAAAAACGGAACTAAATCTCTTCGGGTTCGAGATTCACTAAGTCTATAATAATTCAATTTAATAAATGGGGAAAACTGCCATAGTCATTTCTCTTTCAAAGTTATATTTGCTAGGAATTTTATTTGTAACCACTTCTATGAAACCCCATGAACACCCATCATAAACTAATCCACGCTTCTTTCAGATTCGCGTCATTTCTATTGAATCATGATAATATCAGGAAATTGTCTTTATTTTAACTCCTGATAATATGTACGAATAAGTTATGTTCGTCAGAGGGAGAGAGAGAAAGATAAAGAGAGAGAGAGAGAGAGTGTGTGTGTGTGTGTGTGTGAGAGAGAGAGAGAGAGAGAGAGAGAGAGAGAGAGAGGAATACGTCACAACGCGCAGTGCATGCTTAATTGTGAAATTCCTCGACCAGAGACACTATATAATATTGGAAATAAAATACTTGGCTATTTTTTAATGAGTAACCTTTCAAACCAGGCCACTATCGTCGTCAGATATGCTAACATCCAAAGACTTTACGAGAAGATGAGCAGACCGATCAGGCTAAAACCATTTACTCAAAAATAGTATCGTGCGTATGTGTGACTCATTGTGATATCTTCTAAACCTCAAGGATTATGATATTAATTCGTATGTCATCATATCTTTCATTCCATTAAAATTGTAATCTCTTATATAAATTGCAAAAATAATACACGTAGACAAATTAGGTCTCACCTAGTAGTTAGTGTACATATTACTGATGACCTCAGCATAAAGATGAGTTTGTACCGATATAGGCAGATAACCCTGGTAACTAACAATACACAGTGTATTGTATGTTTAGGCATTTGACAATACACTGTGTATTGTTAGCGAGCTTTCAACAATACACTGTGTATTGTTGAACACCTTCTAACAATACACTGTGTATTGTAGTAGGTACCCATGAGCTTTCAACAATACACTGTGTATTGTTGAACACCTTCTAACAATACACTTTTCTTTTCTTTTTAATTAGTTTACTTTTTGATTTGTAAACTTGAAATTGACATTTATTAAAATGAATTTATTTAAATTATTTTATTGATTTTATTGAATTTATTGAAAATAAAATTGAATTTAAATACACAGTTGTTATGTACCTACTACAATACACAGTGTATTGTTAGAAGGTGTTCAACAATACACACTGTATTGTTGAAAGCTCATAGGTACCTACTACAATACACAGTGTATTGTTAGAAGGTGTTCAACAATACACACTGTATTGTTGAAAGTGTATTGTTAGTTACCAGGATTATCTGGATATAGGCTATAGGCTATAGGCTATATAAAACAAGAAATGAACAGCAAACTTGCGCCAGCATTGCTGGGATTCTCGAAAATGAAACCTGAAATTACTGTCGTACATGAAAAGCAAGAACATAAGTGCACGTCTTTACGTGACGTAAATCGTTCTAAACGGGCATAATATCTCGACATGTAGACAACTGTAACGTAGCGTAGAGACCGATCGATAGCATATCGCGAGAGCGTATACCGGCGTATTTGGACGCTCGCCCGAAACTGGACGCTCCTAAGTGCGCATGCGCGCAGGCGCCTCTTGTTTTGCAAGGGCGCACACAGCGCATGCGCAATATGCGCAGTAGTCTACTACGAGCGTATTTGGACGCTCGCCCGAAACTGGACGCTCATAAGTGCGCATGCGCGCATGTTCTTTCGTTTTTCTCTTGTTCTTGCGTCAGCCATTAGGCGTCTAAGGCGTCTAAGGCGTCTAGGCGTCTAGGCGCCTAGGCGTCTAAGGCGTCAACCTTAAGGCGTCTATTAGCGCGTTCACACGTAGCAAAATCCACGTAGAGTTTCGTACGTACTCGCGATAAATTTCCCTCGTCTGAACGACCACGTATAGCTATACTCAGTTCGAAACGCGTATCGCTATCCTGACAAAATGAGTGCGTT
This sequence comes from Priapulus caudatus, assembly GCF_000485595.1. Classification (NCBI taxonomy): domain Eukaryota; kingdom Metazoa; phylum Priapulida; class Priapulimorpha; order Priapulimorphida; family Priapulidae; genus Priapulus; species Priapulus caudatus. The sequence continues at coordinate 46,839 of NW_014578204.1, forward strand.
TCCTACGTACTTCGTAAAGCTATACGCGTATAGCGGACGTGTGAACGACCGGCTATAGCTATACGCGTATAGCGGACGTGTGAACGACCGGCTATAGCTATACGCGTATAGCGGACGTGTGAACGACCGGCTATAGCTATACGCGTATACGCGTCACGCTTTGTGGACGAGAGAGAGAGAACTGGAGAGAGGGAGAGAGAGAGAGAGAGAGAGAGAGAGAACACACACACACACACACACATGCGCACACACACACGCACAGACACACGCACACTGCACACTGCACGACGGAAAGCGGTCATGAATGTTCGTGGACACACTACCAGTTCTTGAGTGCCACATAAAAATGTTCTAAAAACGCCACGTTTAGCACAAACAATCCTTGTGAAGTGATGGATGTGGTTCGAAATGTAACACGTGATGTACAGATGTTTACATACATTAGTAATTGTAGCTAGACTTAGCTGTAGGTAGCCTTGGCTGGGGTAGAGTGAGTCAGTTAGCATGTAGGTTACAAATAGTACGTTGCATGTGCGATGTAGACATGCGTGTTAGTTTAGGAATATTAGTCTAGACAGGGGTGCAGATTGTAAACAATATATTCTTTTAGTGAACACAAAATTTATACTTCGTCTTTGATTATTTTACTATAAATTACTTCATTCAAATCTTGGTGTAACTTCAACGCTACAGCAAAATTTAAACAAGCCGCCATGACCGTTCGTTTAAAACCTACTTGAGCGTTCGCAGGCGGCCTATTTCAGTCTAGTCTAGTCTGTGACGGTAGGTTACTAACACGTTATGAGCTAAACGAATAAATCATTACTAAATAAGACGTAGTACGTACTATTACTACCGACTACATACTGTGCCTGTATGCTGTAGACTTATGCCTAGACGATCTGCAGCCCGGATATCCGCGCGAAGCGCGAACAGCGCCGCCTCGCGGCGCCTTTTGATCGAATTCGCTGCTCTGTATTTAGAACAATTTCACGGTTCTGTCAGATCGGCCTGTAATCGGTCAATTGAGGAGCTTGTGGTCGCTTGCAGAAGCCTTTCGACCTATGCAACGTAGGGCGAGAAAGAAGATGCAAATGCTCGTAATTGCTAACGTTGCTGGTTGGTCGCGTTAGGTTTTTCCTCTAGAAAAGCGATTTCCGAATTTATTTAAATTATTTGTATTTAAAACCTGAAGTTATTCTTCCGTACATATGGCGTCCCATAAGATGGCGCGACGAGGCCTCTCTCGAGGAGATTTTCGCAGAGAATTTTTCCGCAGAAGTTAACGGCGAATAGGTCTTAGAGCTGCCCGCGGTGGAGTGTTTGGATCATTCGCTCCAACTAACTATAAAACTTTAAGTGTAGCCTAAAGATACACTTGGCCGAGGTTAAGGCGCGACCAAGTCTAGCTGGAATCGTTGACGGTGGCTTTAATTACGTAGGAGCTCTTGGTTCCTTTCACGTTCATTGGCTAAGCCCGTTCATTGATTTTGTTTACTAGTTCGCGTGTTGGCTCGCTCGCCTATAACTTAAGACTTTGTAAGCATTCACACCTAATCGATGATACTTCCATTACTACAAAGTACAGTGTTACAATAATTAACTAGTAATTAAGTACTACTAACTAGTAGTAGTAACTACTAAGTTACCAGCTGACTACTAGTACTATAGTAGTATTACTACCAGGACGCAGGAGCTAGAATAGTAATAGTTATTACTATTACTAGGTATAGTACTACTATACTAGTACTACTACTACTTTACTAGCTCCAAGCAACGCTCTTTCTGCTAGGTTAGAAATTACCCTATACTACACACAGGCACTCTGAAGCGTTTCAATAAAGAATATAGATGCAACTTAAATACGAATATCTAATTTACTACCAAATTCTTAATGTTTCTTAGTATAGGCCTACTCTCTTTCGAGAAGGTTGCCCGAGTGCAAAGGCTAATAGACTAGGACTCGCTCCCCACACCTCCGATAAGCCATCGAGTCAATAGAGCTAAGCCGAGAAGTGGGAGCGAGTGCCAGTCTTGAATGGGCTAAAGGGCGCGGAGCAGGCGGCGCACTGCTTTGCAACTCGCTGTAACGAGGCCTGTATCGCCATTCGGAAGCGTTGCAAAAACGTTCCAGCTGTACATTGGGGGCGCTAACAATGAAGGTGTCAACGAAGAGCGCCCGGTAGGGTTTCCTGATCTGACAGCCATTCATTACTGGGCAAGGTCGCGAATGTTCAGATATTTCTATCAGTCTTCTGTGATTTCGCCGGTGACAGATCCCAGCTCGGTTACGAACACATTACTTCGGTTACAGTTTTATTAACAAGTGAACACTGTTCACGTTCCAAATGTGGTGCCCTCGTGTGTCCCCTCACTACAATATTGCGGACTGGTTTCGGCTGCAGCTTATGGATTTCGTGCGCGGGCCGCATATGCATTTCGCGGCACGATCCCATACTGCCAGCGCTGGCATACTGTCGAGGTAATTTCCGCGGTCGCGTGCGCCTTGCCGCGAACTGCGCCAAGAATCGCGCAGGCAACGTTCGATAAACACCTCCTTCGGCAGGACGCCTTCTCTAATAATCCGTCTCAATCTGGTTTATTCAGCTTTTTACGGCCTAGGCTGTACAAGCCAGAATGAACGGGATAACGTGAGAAGCGTTGGCCGGTAAAGAGGTTGACGCGCGAAGTGCTGAGCGCAGAATCTTGCGCGCAGTTCCGCGGGCAAGGCGCACGCCGACCGCGGATACGTCCTACACGTATGCAGCGCTGGCAGCTATGATCGCGTGCGCCAAATGCTTAGAACCGCGCCACGCATGCATAGCTGCCAGCGAATCAGTCCCACAAATTTTAGTGGGGACACAGAGGGCAAGACAATTTGGAACGTGAACAGTTTTACTCTGTTTATAAAGTATAATGTCTCCTGTTTCGTAACCTAGCTGCATGTGTCACGCGAAATCAACAGAAAGACCGTACGAAATTTTCGCTGTGTCGCTGAATACCTTGCCCCAGTAAATGGAAATGGCGCATAGGACATCAAGGCTATTATAGACTGGACTCACTCCCATCCTCGAATTACCACATTCGCGAGTGACAAGGCTAGCCGAGAGGTGGAAGGCGAGTGCCAGTCTATGGGCTATATGGCGGCGCGCCAGCCGCGCGCACTGCTTTCCAACTCACGTACGGCCTCGCAATTGGAACGTTGCAAAAACGTTGCAGTGGTTGCCGGTCTGACAGCACATTTCCATTACTCGGCAAGGTTCGCGAACGCGAGGATTTCGTGCAGTCTTTTGTGTGATTTCGCATGACACCGCTCGGTACTAAAGCAGAGACATTTATGTTTTGTATATTACAAGTGAAATACTAGGTTGTTCAATGGAGAAAACAAATGTATGGAAGCTGACTTGAATGTCGTATTCGTGCTGTGTAAAGGTTTCAAATGAAGCTGAGCGTCGAGGCGAAATTTTGGGCAGCAACGCTTTCCTACCTGCTATATATATTAATGTAAGGCGTGCTAACAGTCGCGCTCGCGAGAGAAGGGCAATGGCAGCCGGCAGCGTATCCGTTGGACGTAGAATTTCGAAGGAATGTTACAGAAACGTCGGCAATAATGAGGTCAAAGAGAGTAGGCCTGATGCGATAGAAACATGTGAAGAAGTTTTGGTTAGGTTAAATTAGATGTTTTTCCCCCCCCCCCCCGTAATTTAGTTAGGCTTTATAATTTTAGTTATAGTTTAGTAGGGAGTAGGCCTACTAGTAACACTAACCAGGAAGTCGTTCATTATTAATATTAGGTAACTTACTAGTAAGCGGCGGTAAACACAGTTTGTCATTATTAGTCTCCTTTGGTAGTAAAGCTAGTAACGAGTACTAGTATACTGTATAGTCCTGGTAACTGTAGTAGGCGCCGCAAGATTAGAGAACATATGGTCCCAAATAAAACCAGAATTGTGCCTAACCCTAAACTTCCCTAACCCTAATTCTAGACCCTAAACCCTAACCCTAATCCTGAGCACCGCTTAACTCCCTAACCCTAACGCATGAACCCATAACCTATTATAGTTGATATATATATATTGAATATTATGATGTGAATTGTAATGACATTGGTTTATAGTTGGGGGACCTCATGTTCTCTATCCCTTGAACCCTTAGTTAGTACATAGTACTGTTACTAGTAATTATTGTAACATTGCAGTGTACTGTGTAATATGTAATAGAAAGTCGATAGAAGTATTCGTAGGGTGTGGCATACAATCAGATGCTCGGATTGGGGATCTTCGTGTTTAGATATGCCATTTGATTATATATTATATGGTGCCCTGGTTAAATTCACGAGTACGAGGCACATTGGTTTAGTTGGGACTCATGTTCTCGTATCCTTGGGCCCGTCCGAGTCGGAGCACTCCGGAATTTTATACGTGAATTCTTGACGGGAACACTTTACAGTGTCAATGGCTCCCGACTGGTTCACAGCTTTAGGCACTTCTGTCGGCACCTGATGTTTAAATTTTTAGTTTGATGATGGTAGTGTAACTATGCAGAGATACAAATAGCAGATAGAAGGAGTGACAATTTGGAGAATGCGGATATCTGTAAAGGCTCGGATTGATTTATTAGCGAATAGCGAAGACATGCTTGTACTTGTCTTCTCCTATATAACATAACGGTTATCCTGTCTATTGAGCTCAGGCGCACAGTCAACGCTAACTGTCGCTGGGAAAAACTACTGAGGCCCATCAGCCTATAGTATTGTTACAATGTGAACAAAAAACTTCCGTTATTACAGCAAAAGAAAAGCGGCGCCTAGTAGCGAGCAATAAAATTGGGAGCATTTATCTTTTTAGCCCCCCAAGGGTCTCATTACGCTAACCTGGTGTAGTGCGACCCTCGTGCAAATGGGCAAGAACTGCTCAATTCAGCGAAAAGCCCGGTCATTTCACAGCCTTCTCCTAGGAAAGGACCTGAAGTACTGGCTGTTGGAAAGTAGGGCGCGAGAATTGGGCCAAAAAGTGCCACCGCTACGCGGCGTGGTTGAGCGCTCGGCGTCGGCGCGATATCCGGCTGCAGATTCGTCCAGCGTCATGATAGATATGCGTAGTAATTGCTCAAGGGGTCGTTGTCGTAACAGGTATGACAGATATGTACCGGCCGAGTATAAAACATAATATTTATAGACTAAAGTGTACCGACTTGTACTACAGAATGACCCCGTAACCCTAACACTAACCCTAACTCCTAACCCTAACCCTAACCCTAACTCTAACCCTAACCCTAACCCTAAACATACCTCATATAAAAATATAAACATAATACTAAACAACCTAAAACTGCCTCGGGTACATATCTGTAGTACCTGTTACGACAACGACCCTTCGTGCGTTAGTAATATAATCGTATTATATCTTTGATCTCTTCTATCGTTGATTTCTTCGATTATGTGAACAGATATCGTACAAAACCTATATATTAGGTTAGAAGGATGATAGTACATCAACTAGTCCTCAAAATTAGGTATAAATATGTTCGATTTTTTCCGATATGTTGATCAAAATATTCACAACAACCCCGCTGGTGAATTCGCGATATAAATAAACATCGGAACGCAACGTTCGAACAAGGAAACTTCTGTACTGGATCTATCTGATCAAAATATTTTCAGGCACAACATGGTTACATAGAACATTATAATTTGCGTGGATACATGGTGGATTTCAGGGGAAAATAGCTTTGGCACTCGTATTACGCTTAGCAACACTTCAAGCTGATAGTATTTCTCGTTCAGCGAGCATTTCCGTACCAGACAAGCGAATCGCTAGCCCATTGAGTAACGTTTAGCGACAAATACTTTTCGGATAAGCGAGCCACGACTATTCTCATGTGTCATTATTGAGTGATTATAACTATATTGTTTATCAAAGTTACAAAGTGCTATACATATATGATATACGACATATATATACATATATATATATATAAATTATCGTAGAGCAGTTGGTACGGAGGGACAACCTGCCATACTGTCCTGTGATATAGCTGCTGCATGCGCAGTGGCGTGCTTTTTGTTCTGTAGTTTCTCTATGGTGACTCATGGAACAATTGTTGTTCCTGTTAATTGGACTTGTCATTATGATGAAAAACAGGTTGCGAGTTTTCATGTAATGCTTTCATATAATTTCAGGGGGTGTTTGATTCGTCTATATTTTTTCTAGAAAAAAATCTGAAATGGGTCAATTGATTTTCTGTATTGTTTTCTTGAACATTTATCATTAGCAACTTAAAATAAGCATGCTTAGCAATATATGCTAATATAATAGCTGTTACAAGGGGTGATTAATGACAACAAATTATAAAAGGAAAGGAATGATATTTGGCATTATTCACCCTAGCTCTAGTACTATAGCCCGCGTACAGTTGCTGTAGTACCAGAGCTATATTCACCTCGGTCTGCTGTTACATGCTAATATCCTGAGTGTGCGACACGAATTACTTTAGCCAGATATTTCGAACTACGTACGTACGTACTACGTACGACGTACGACAGACACTTGCAACCGTATGCGGATGATGACGGAGACGTCGTATCCTTATATTCGCGAGTGAGATATCGGAGGTTATGCAGATTAGGTGTGTGGTCAATATTTGTGGAGGCGTTTGCATGATCGATGGGCATGTCAGTGCTGGCTGGAAATGTTATGCCGAAGTAGTCAGTGAGCATGCACGAGTAATTAGAACTCGTGTATGCACACACAAACACGCACGCACACAAACACTCTAGCATACTCGCCCGCACGCACGCACGAACCCACATAAACACGCACGCACGCACGTACCCACCCACAAAAACACGCACGCGCACGCAAACACGCACGAACACAAACATGCTCGCACATACGTGCGTACGCACATACACACTCGCACGCACGCACGTACGCAAGTATCCACACAAACAAGCATCCACTATAACACAAAAACGCACGCACCAGCACAAACACGCATGCACCCACACAAAAACACGCACGCGCACACAAACACGCATGCATACACACGCGCAAACAAACACGCACGCATACACACAAATAAGCATGCCTTTAACACAAACACGAAGGCACCAACGTAATCTCACACACGCACGCACGCACACACGCACGCACGCGCTTTGCGTCTAAAATTAATTAGCGGTAGGTCAAGCGAGACGCCGCGCGCACGCGCACTCTAATTGCGTGCGATCGAATGAACGAATCAACAGCTCGTGGCTCATCCGCTTTCGAGGGAATCTAGTAGAAAGGGGGATGACTATGTGCGGGGCGCTGTCTTGGTCCATTTTATTTATCTGGGAACGGGAATATACCGGACAATTCTTTTGTGAATCGGGAACAGATGTCAACCGGGACGCAGGAAAGCCGAAATTGCGATTTTAATTAACCCGTAACAGGGAAACTGCACATGTTTTTGCCTGGAAAACTATGAATGGACCCCCTTGTATGGTGTGCGGTTTGTCAATTTAGTAAACCGACATATGGTTGGACTAAATTGACTACCGTACACCATACCCTTGCTTCCCTTCTAGTAGGTTTCGTCGTCGTCTGCCGCGGTTTCGTCCAGCCATGTACGTGTCTATGCTTATGCAAACATAGCACTGTATGTAGAGGGTAGGCCTACATTCGTTCCTGGTACGTCACGTCCGTGTTCGACGTAACCTAGTTGGTTTCGTTGCGGGCCGCGGTTTTGCTCAGCCACGAACTTATCCTTAAGCATGTGCACATAATACGTTACTATACTGTACGTAGAGGGCACACATGCTTAGGATTAATATAATAAGAGATTGATACAAGAATTATTAAGAGTGGGCGAAGAAGGAAATCATGAGGAATCTCTTGTTATCTTTTATATCAAGTTTTCGGTCCAGACTAATCCGGTTAGCACTGCCACCGTGGAACGAAGCGTGACCGAGCGCCTTCTACAACAGTCATTGCACCTCCGTACAGTTTCTCGGTAGGAAGGCATCCAGGAAACACACGGATATAAACACAGCACACAGACAGCTTAGTATACTGTCTCCGAAGTCTCTCTTCTCTCGCCACACGAATTCGCTATAGAATTTGGCGCTTGTGCGGCCCGATTGGCGAATGTGATCCGCCAAAGACGACCCGTAAATAATTTCGAGATCGGCCGCGGCTTTTCCAAGGCCAGATTACGTCGTCAGAAGGCCTGTATCACGAAAGCTGCATTCAGTCGTATATGTATGAATGCGGCAGCTTATTGTTTGAGGCTGTCTGCTTAATGACGCTGGCAGGAGGGATAATGTCGCGTAACGTCTACAGCTGAATATGCCAATCACTGCGTTTCAAAATACGCGATCTGTAGGGCCATATGCGCACCCACTCGCGTACAGACGGACGCGAGCACACGTACAGACATACACACGCACGCAGACAACGCTCGTACACACGCGCACACGCACGCACGCAAACAGATGAACACAACCACACATGTACGTACACGCACAGCATACGTACGTACACACACACGCACGCACACACACGCACGCACGCACGCACACACACACACTCACACACACACTCACACACACGCACACACACACACACTCACGCACGCACGCACGCACGCACGCACGCACGCACGCACACCACACACACGCACGCACGCACGCACGCACACACACATAGACATGCACGCACGCACGCACGCACACACACACAACAACACACCACCAATAGCACCACAATGACAATGGGGCGGGCTATGCACTCCACTCGTCAACGAGCGAATGTTGACGCGGCCTGGCTATAATGTCAGGCAACATTCACTTCGTCGGGCTCATCAAGTGCATCAAGAATACGATCGAAGCATCGGCGTACATCACCGGACGTCGCCTGCACGCGATGCGGCGACAACACGGACCGCCGCGGATCGCACGCATAGCGCCGCCACGCTTAATTGCAAACAGTTAATTAATCTAAGAATCCCAGGCGCGTTGACATTTGTCGGCAAGAGGAGTAGCTGAATGAAGGCGAGAGCCGTGATGAGGGAAATCAGCGGCTCGCACTGCACCACGTGCGGCGGACAACAGCTGGGCGTTGCGACGAGAGTGACGACGGAAAGAATAGAGCGAGGCGCGGAATAGGAGAGAGACGAGACCAGAGCGAGATGAAGAGGAGATGCGCGCGCGCGAGAGAGAGAGATGTGTGTAAGAGAGGAGACAGGAGAAAGAGTGTGTATAAGAGATGAGACCTGCAGAGAGAGAGAGTGTGTAAAAGAGAGACTTTAGAGGCGGAGAGCGAAAAGAGAGGACGCGAGAGCTAGAAAAAGGAAAGAGAAGAGCGAGAGAAAGAAAGAGGAAAGGCGCAACGTGAGAAGAGAAGAGATGAAGAAAGAGAGAGTAGCCGCGCGAGAGAGGACATTGATGTGTGTGTGTTAGTGTATTTGTGAGACACACACACACAGTCACACCACACACATCACAACCACACACATTCAACACACACACACACACATACATACACACACATCACACACACACACAGCACACAGGGAGACCCGAGAGCGAGAGCGAGGAGAAAAGAGTAAAGACCCACAGAGTGAGCGCCGGCCGAAAGAGAGAGAGAGAGAGAGAGGCAGATGAGAGAGAGAGACGTGTGATGTGTGGCGAGAGAGAGAAGAGAGAGAGAGAGGCCGAGAGGACCTGAGAGCGAGATGGAGGCGAACATGGAGAGGAGAGGCGACAGGCATGGACGACAAGTGTGTGAGAGAAGGGGAGCATGGGAGCGAGCAGAGAGGAGAGTAAGAAGAGGCAGAGGAGAGAGGGGCTGCTATTCTGTGTCAATCATGTTAGCATGTGGCGCGTATAGGAGGATATAACACCGAGCGTGCGCGGCCCGTGGTGCCTCAATTAATTACGTTTCGACTCGTTAGAATAAAGTCTAATGAGTACAGACGCGCTTGATAACGACCCGAAGTGAAAAACATAAGCCTCCAGATACAATATCCGCAAGCGCAACAACGATCAGCTCGTGAGCGTCAGTCGAAGGAATAGTGAATTATACCGGAGATGAATTACCAGTTCAGCCAGAGTCGCATATATCTAAATTATAGATCTGCAAAGTGTTTATAAGCGACTATACTCGGCGTATATTCAATTAGGCGCATACGCAATATCTGCCGCGTGTGCCGTCGCGTCAGTTCCGTCCGTCCGTCGCCGTCTGTATGCAACTCTCCGACTAGCCTACTCTTGCCTCGCTCCTCTCTCTCGCTCTAGTCACATCGGTGCTTCCCGCCTTCTTCTTCATTCCCTTCTCTTCTTTCCCCATTCTTCTTCCCGGCGCGTCACCCTCTGATCTTCTGATCTTTATGTTGATGTATTTGCTTTATTGGAGTCTGCGTGTTTATTTGCTTACCTCACACACAGCACACATCACACATCACCATCACATCGCACCACACACCACCAACACACACACACCCACACACACACACACAACACACCACACCTCTTCTCTCTCTGCTCTGTCTCTCTCTCTCTCATCCGTCTCCTCTCTTCTTTCCACGTAATGAATAGCAATTAGCGCCTCGAGTTTGTTAATTAGACTTAAAATCGGAATATGAAGGCTGTGAGCCAAAACATTACAACGGCAACGTGCATGCCGCGCCGAGTGCGTAAATGTAATGCACGTTCATAGTCAGGTGAATCAACTCCCCTTTTAGTGTGGCTGTTGTTAGCATTGAGGCATATAACTGAATAAATACTGTAACTCTTCTAAATTCTGTTTTTATCCTATATTGAAAATAGTAAGATCTTTAAACAATGTATGAGGATCCTTGGTGGTAGTTGGCGCGAGGCATACTACGTTCCATCGCTTGTGCTGTTGTGTGGAGGGTTGTAAATGTGTTGCGTCGCGTATGTTGTTGTGTGCATGTTGTGTGTGGTGTGCTTGGATTTTTTGTATGAGATAGAGAGTTTTGTTTGTTTGTTGTGACTTATGTGGCGCGTGCGCCTCGTGTGTGCGTGTTTGCTTGTGTATGCTTTATATTATACTATATATATAGTAATGCATCTTGTTGGCGTGATAATAAACACAAATCTTCGGTTACACTACGAATTCATGGATATCCCGCAGAATCAGAGAGAGCCTAACCAGTACATTTATTCATGTTCCCCTGATTATTGCTGAAAGTTGATGGATCTGAATGGCGATTGAATAAAGGAACGATGTTGATTAAATTACCTTTTCTATATAACGTTTAAGCCGCGCGTTTTTCTGGGCATTCTAATAATCATTTATTACAGCACGCCATAAAATTATATGGCGGCGATCGGTTAATAATGAGCTGCAGAATCCCATTCAAAAACGGAACTAAATCTCTTGGGTTCGAAGATTCACTAAGTCTATACATAATCCAAGTTTAATAAATGCGGGGAAAACTGGCATAGTCATTTCTCTTATCAAAGTTATATTGCTAGGGAATTTTATTGCTAACACTTCTATGAACGCCCATGAACCCCATCTATGAACTAATCCACGCTTCTTTCAGAATTCGCGTCATTCTATTGAAGTCATATGATAATATCAAGGAAATTGTTCGCTTTATTTTAACTCCTGATAATATGTACGAATAAGTTTATGTTCGCTCAGAGGGAGAGAGAGAAAGATAAAGGAGAGAGAGAGAGCAGTGTGTGTGTGTGTGTGTGTTGCTGTGTGTTTGGTGGAGAGAGAGACGAGAGAGAGTAGATGAGAGAGAGAGAGAAGAGAGAGAGACGAAGACGCAATACGTCACAACGCGCAGTGCATGCTTAATTGTAAATTCCTCGACCAGAGACACTGATATAATATTGGAAATAAATACTTGCTATTTTTAATGATAAGCCTTTCAAACCAGTCCACTTATCGTCTGTCGATATGCCTAACCATCCACCAGACTTATACGATGAGCTATGAGCAGACGGATTTCAGGACTAAAACGCATTTACGTCAAAGATAGATCTCGTGGCGTAATGTGTGACTCATTGTGATAGTCTTCTAAACCTCAAGGATGTATGATAGTTAATTTGCGTATGTCATTCAATCGGTCATTGCCCATTAAATGTAATGCTCTTATATAATGCCAAAAATATAGCACGCTAGACAAATTAGGTACATCACCTAATACGTTAGTGTAGCATATTACGCAATTGCACCTCAGGCATAATAGATGAGTTCTTGTACGCATATAGGCAGATTAACCTGCTGTAAACTAACGAAACACAGGCTATTGTATGTTTAGGCATTTTGATCAATTACACTGGTGTATTGATTTATGCGAGCTTTTCAACAATACACTGGCATGTATGTTGACACACCTTTCTAAGCAAATACACTTTTCTTTTCTTTTAATTAGTTTACTTTTTTGATTTGTAACCTTGAAATGACATTTATTAAATGATTATTTTTAAATTATTTATTGATTTTATTGAATTTATTGAAAATAAAATTAGAATTTTAAATACACAGTTTATGTAGCCTACTAGGCAATACACAGTGCTATTGTTAGAAGGCGTGTCACTACATACAGCACGTATTGCTGAAAGTGGGGTGGTGTGTGTTTTAAAAAACCCCCACGACATACCACACCCAAACAACCCCAAACCGCCACCAAAACCCAACAGAAAACACAAACCACCACAGCCACACACATATTGTTAGTTTAGGCGGCAGGATACTGGATATAGGCTAATAGGCTATAGCCTATACTAGAAAAAACCAAGAAATGAAGCAGCAAACTTGCGCCAGCATTGCTGGGATTCCTCGAAATATGAAACCGAAATACTTGTCGTAGCATGAAAAGGGCAAGAACATAAGGGCACGTCTTTACGTGAGCGTAAATGCGTGTCTAATACGGGCATACATATCTCGACATCGTAGACAACTCTAACGATACCACACCCAGGGGGCGTAGAGACCGCGATCGAATAGGCATATCCGCGAGAGCGTATAAGCCGCGTATTTGGACGGGCTCGCTCCGAAAAGCTGGACGCTCCTAAGTGGGGCGCAATGCGCGCAGCTGCGCGCTCTTGTTTTGCAAGGCGCACCCCAAGCGCATGCCAATCTGCGGGCAGAAGTCTAACTAGCGAGGGCGTATTTTGACGTCTCGCGCCCGAAACGGACGCTCATCAGTGCGCAATCGCGGCCCATTGTTCTTGTCGTTTTTCTCATTGTCTTGCGGCGTCAGCCATTAAGCGCTAAGGGCGTCTAAGGGCGTCTAGCGTCTAGGCGCCTAGGCTCTAAAGGCCGTCCAACCTAAAGCGCTATTAGCGCGTTTCACACGTACGGCAAAAATCGCACTGTGAGGTTTCGTTACGTACTCGCGATAAATTCGCGCTCGCGAACGACCCACGATATAGGCTATACCTCAGTTCGAAACTGCGTATCGGCTATCCTGACAAAATATCGTGGAGGTTCGGCCGGGCCCGGGTTTCCTACGTCCCTTCTGTAAAGCTATACGCGTATAGCGGAGCGTGTGAAGCGAGCGCGGCTATACTATACGCGTCATACGCGTGCACGCTTTGTGACGAGAGGAGAGAAACTGTAGAGAGGGTAGAGAGAGACCGAGAGGAGAGAGAGTAGATGAGAGAGAGAGATAAAGTAAAGACCAGACAGACAGAAGAGGGAGACTCATAAGTAGAGAGAAGGAGTGACGAGAGATGGAGACACATAGAGCGGGAGAAGACACAGGAAGAGGAGGAGACGGAGAGAGAGAGAGAGAGAGAGAGAGAGAGAGAGAGAGAGAGAGAGAGAGAGAGAGTATAGCAAAAAGCACGAACCTATAACGGAATTTGGCTTAAATCTATCGTTTCCTTTCGCCCTATGCGCCAGCTATAACGCGACGTACGTACATTCCAAAACTAATTTGCTTCGAGACAATTAGGAATGACACGAATATGCGACACAACGCGCACGCGCATGCGCACCCACGCACGCGCAAACCCATTCACCCACTCTCGTTCTCGCACACATACATACACGCACGCGCACACCCATTCACCCACTCTCGTTCTCTCACACATATATGCACGCACGCGCGCGCATGTTTACCCGCCCGCACGCGCGCGCACAAACGTGCTGCAGCTGTCGTCTGCTCAGGCCAGTTTTCACAGCGCACTGATTAAATACTCTCCATTTTACCCTTCATTAACCAAGTTATGAACGACAACACGCGAACTCATTGAATGAAGGCTAGCAAGAGTCAAATCCAACACGGGATCGCATGTAATGATATTAGGAACATCAAATACCGAATATCAAACGTTGTGACAATGGTCGAGCGATAGTCATAACTAGTAATCGTTTATTGATGATTCAGACAACAACCATAACTAGTTATTTTGATTGGATAAATCAGGCAAAAACACGCGATAGCTATCCTCCTATGTAACTGATTACGTCTTTACGGTGTGGTGCATGGCTGTGTTGCTAGTTGTTTATCGTTCGTCTGTAGTTAAATTCCGTATCAACTTTCTTCCGTTACGGCAAGAGTTAATAATTGACAAATTTGTCATTATTAAAGGAATAATAGGTTCATTGATAATGCAACGTTAACGAATGTTAGAGTAACTGGCACCTTGTGTAGTTAATCAGTACATTACCTTATAATATATATATTATATAGGGCCTATATTATAGCCAAACGCGTATTAGTTTGTCCAATATCACTGCTGGTTACTAAGAAATCTCTAATTGAAACCCGCAGTCCAAAAATCAGTTGCCTACAGTTTCAAACCACTGCCGGAGAAGCGGGTGTGATACAGATTTATAGTGCACCGGACATTTTCGCACGCATGCTTGGCCGTACGCAATGCTATCATCAGTGATTTCGTAAACATGGACGCTCGTGATAAGGAACTTTTTGTAAGGGCTGTCTACGTGCGTCCAAGATTAGTACGTGTGTTTTACTCTATGTCCATGTTTAGTCTGTGGCCGTGGTTACACCGCTGACACCTCCGTTTCATCTGGCGTCCAAAACATACGGGCCGCACAAATGTTTACGTCATCGCTTGACTCCTGGATGACATTTACGGCACGTAAATGATATGTTGATACATATCAACAACCGATTTCAAGTCTTGTTTGTAATGTAACCAGCAGTGATATTGTACAAACTAATACGCGTTTGGCTATAAGGTAATGTACTTATTAACTACACAAGGTGCCAGTTACTCTAACATTCGTCAACATAATCAATGGACCTATTATTCCTTTTACCCCTGGTTACGGCGAGTGCACGAGGTTGTACGTACATCGTGTGCATCTGTGGGCGTTTATTGACGTCCCTATAGGGACGAGTCGATGAGCAACGCGCAATGGGGAGCGCTTGCCATGTGGGAGGGACGTATAACGTGCTACACCGGCCTACACTTTACATGCTTACAGATTGAATGATTCCGAGTCTCATGGGCGGAAATTGCCGGACCTAACATTATAGTGAAGTCGAAATATCGAACATGCTTTTCTCATGCATACGCATGCAGGCAGGCACGCGGGCACGCGCACACACACACACACACGCGGGCACGCGCGCACGCACGCACCCCCCCCCACCACCACACACACACGCGCGCGCGCGCGCACGCGCACGCACACGCACACGCACACGCACACGCACACGCACACACATGCAGGCGGGCACGCACGCACGCACGCACGCACGCACACACACACACACATATATATCAGGAGCTAATAATGACAACGGAGTAAGACAGCGATTTGGTACTGATTTCACTACATTTTTATCGTGCGAGTTCGATGTGAATTTAAATAAAAATGTATACAAACATGAGCTTATTTTGTTCACTGGTCCTTATTCTATCTTCAGGTAGTATTACAAACCGCGTAGCTTCCTTCGTTTTGACATAATTCGTACTTTTGCACGACATGGTTTTCACGTTAGTTACCGTATTCTGGCGAGGCCAAGCTCCAAATTCGCACACACAGCTACTTGAAGGAGGCGCGCCAGGGCTTTTTGGCCGTAGCCTAGTCGAGTGCAGAAAATTCGCCTAGAAATTAAGTTACGTTGCACTCATGCTTGGTTTAAAAATTAAAACTATTTTACATTTAAACTATAGTTAGAATGCCTTGTTTTTATGGTTGAATTCCGCAGTTTTTTTTAAATAAACGCTGCGCTGGTAAAATGTCTGAACTATTTCACCCGCGGAGGAATGATGTGTATGAATCGTTATGAGTAAACTGACGCGCCAGCCGATTGTAGCTTTTCGCACATGTGTTTTGCATAGCAACCGTCCGCGTACAGTTGCCGCTGGCGCTGCCTGAGGCGATCCCTGCCGTGCCTCCTTCAAGTAGCTGTGTCAGCCTGTGTGCGAATTTGGAGCTTGGCCTCGCCAGAATACGGTAACTAACGTAAAAATGTCGTGCAAAAGTACGAATTATGTCAAAACGAAGGAAGCTACGCGGTTTGTAATACTACCGGAAGATAGACTAAGGACCAGTGAACAAAATAAGCTCATGTTTGTATACATTTGTATTTTTATTCACATCGAACTCGTACGATAAAAATGTAGTGAAATCAGTAACAAATCGCTGTCTTACTCCTTTGTCATTATTAGCTTCTGATATATATGTGTATATATATACTATATTATGTATGGAAAGCCATCCCCTTCAAAAATTATTTTCAAACATTTCAAATACACAATTTTAAATCAATTTTAAACATTTCAAATTAATTAATAAAAATACAAATTACTTTATATTGTTCGAGAAATTTAAATTCAAAATTTTAAATCAATTCACAGAATAACAAATCAATTTATTAACTTGCAAATTAATTCACAACTTTCCAAAATAATTGCCTGATATACAAATTCCTTCACATCATTGTAAAAATTCATTTTCTAAACGTACAATTTATTTTCAAAACAACAAACCAATTTACTAACTTGCGATTTAATTGAGAACATGTTACATAAACTCACAAATGTTCAAATCTTGCTTCATCACCCTAATAATTAAAATGATAATTTTTGAAATTAATTTACAGAATAACGAATCAGTTCACAAAGTTTGAAATTAATCTATTACTTTTAACATTAATCACGAGAAATGCAAATCTAACTGTTGGTTTTAGAATTATTAGGTACCAAACGACAAATGTACAGCTTAAATTACAAATTAATCATACAACTTTCGAAACATATATAAATGTTTACAATCAAAGAGCTTATTTAACAATCAATTTATGCAACTTCCAATCTATTCAAGACCTCTGAAATCACTTTACTAACGTTTACAATTTGCCACCCACTCTGTTATTCCCGGTCCGTGTGCAAAACTATTCAGGAAACTTTGCAATCTATTCACTCCACTTTCCGAACCTGCCAACTACAAACCAAACTCCGAATCAATTCATTCTAAAAGTGCCCGGATGCTTCAGCTCGGATGGATACGCTATAGTATTGGAGGATCCGATTTTTGCCACCCTGCGGGAAAGATGTGTTTGTTCACAGCTGTACACTACAGTCAGAGCATATAAAACAACTGATTCATATCGTCTGATAAATCAGTTGATTTATATGCTCTGCTACTAGTGGGGCGGATATGTGACATTTTTTACTTAAAGTGTGCACTTCTGGAAAGAAGCATGAAAATTTGCTCTAGGGGGGTTTTGAGTATGCTGATTTCAAAAATTGCGGGAAACACGATGTCACTCCAACGGTTCCCGCCAAAAAATAAAAAATAAAAAATGGCCACCAGAAAACATGTTTTTGACCATAAATCAGCTGTAAGTGCCCCGATTACCATGATCTTGGCGTCTATACCTATGTTTTTGAAGTCAAAGAATGCAATAAAACTCTTGTCAAATATCATAAACTATATCTTCCCGCCAAAAAGTTGAAAATCCAAAATGGCCATCACAAAACACAGTTTTGCCCATAAATCAGCTGTAAGTGCACCAAGTACCATGATCTTGGTTTTTATACATATGTTTTTGAGGTCAATGAACCCCATAGAACGGGTATAGAACACATTGTGATCTATCATAACATCTTCCCGCCCAAAAAATCTAATCCAAAATGGCTGCCACAAACGCATTTCTTTGCCATAAAATGGCTATACGTGCCACGGTTACCAGGATCTAGGTATCTATACCAGTTTTTATGTCAAGGAACCTGATTGGGAAAACATGAAATATCTAATCATTAGCATCTTGCAAATTAAACAAATACCATATAAAATGGTTTTTTAGGTTCAAAGGAAGCTCGGTTAACACGACTAGTGTTGAAAAAGCATCCCTGATGAAAAATAATGGCCATCTAAATTAGCTTCAGTTCATAATTTCTGGTTACACTTTTGAAAGTTACGTCCGCTGCGTGTCTGCCAAACCGTCGTTTGCCTTAGATCACAATGGCGGGTACAAAAATATGTTGCGCCTATGTGGAGTCACTTGGAAAGATTTATTCCGTGAATTGTCGCGTGCTTGACGCACTATCACTATGGCTCGCTGTTGACGGTTCATCGTGAGAGATAGTAACTTGCGACACACACACCTACCTGGAATTATACTGCCCTGGCCACCCATCGCAGAGTTTCTCAAGGCATACTTTGTGACACAGAAAACCCATGGCACAAAGTTCTGCAAGCTACTAGCCCATGATCAAGTTCAATGAAGCAGCTGAATGCCCAATGGTGAGGGCGGACTGGAGGGCGTAATAGTATCTACTGGCAAATGAAGCAGCAGCTGGAGACGGTGGATGGTGGCAGCGTCAGAACAGGCTAGAACTATTTATGGAGTATGATGACTAAACATTCCATTAAAACCGAAGGGACCACAGGAACGCCACCATGAACAAATACCGGAAGTGTGGCAAGAAGGCTCTTTCGCTTGATTACTGTGGGCGTTCTTTCTCCGTCCGTTTTTGTTTCTCTTAAGCTTTATTCTTAAAATCCGTGGTTAGACTTGCGCTTGTTCTGGTTCTTGTCATCGCGGGTTACCGCCGGCTAACGTATACCAGTGCCGCGTTAGTCAGTGTTGTCGTCTTCTTCGTTTCGTAGACGCGTAATAGACCTTTTTGGGCGTTGTGTTCTTGGCGACCCGGCGTTACTCGCAGTCTCTTGACAGGTCTCTGCGAGTGTCCTGATGTGCGTGATGTAGCTGACAGGAGATTATGACAGCAAGCGAGAAATACGTGACGTGGCTTATAAAGAAGACCGTTTATTTGATGGCAAAACATTCCGCATTCGCGGAGGTGACATAGCAATATAAGTTAGTGGCGGCTAGTTTAATATTCCAGTTTAAAACCCGACATCCTTCCCGGCGCCATTAATATCAATATTCGCACTGACGTTCTAGCTACTAATACTATCTACCTAACCAACCATAAACTGGCTCCCTACTGACTACCTCCTAAGCATCATATTCACTTTTTTTTCTATTATATTTTCTGTTTTATTCTTTTTTATTTTTTTTTTTTTTTTTTTTTTTTTTATTTTTTGTCTTTTTATCTATTTTCTATAATTTTGATTCTTTGTCTTCTATTCTTTTTTTTTTGTTTTTTGTTTACTCTTTATTTTATCCTATTTATGTTTTTATTTTTTGTCTTTTTTTTTTTTTTTCTTGTTTATTTTTTTTTTGTATATTTTTGACTGATTCTTTTTTGGCTTTTCACTTTTTTTGTTTTTCGTGTCTATAAGTAGTTTGTTCTCTTTCTTTTTCTGTATTTTTTTATTTTTTTCTTTGTCTTTCTTTTTGTCTTTTTGTATTTTTTTTTTTTTTTTGTATATTTTATGTTCATCATCTCTCACAACCAATCACCAATCATTTACTCTCCCCTAAGTTCATTTCGCCTCCCGGTAAAATTAACATTCTATACCTCGCGGATCTCAGCATACTCCCTTGCACAATGCAGAGCTTCGCCGCCATATCGCTATGCGCGCATGGTCAGTGTGAATGGCCTGAGGCCACTCGTCGCGCATATTTTTATTCTGCGTCGCCTACGGTGCAGTGCTGCTCCACTTCGGCGCCAGAGTACAATCGGTTCATTAACTCAGTAACTCCCAATGTTGCTGGTGCGTTCTAATCTATAAGGCTGCCGCCTTGGTGCGCCCTTAGCAAGAAAATAGAACCCGCGTAATGGTTACTTGAAGTGCTGCTGCTAGCCATCTCGTACCGCCGCGCGTAACCGCGGTACCCGGTCGCTGTTCCGCCGCCGCCGCGCGGTGCTTTGGGTATCCGCGCGCGTGTTCCGCCGCCGCCGGCAGCGCGGTGCGGGTATCCGCGGCGCGCTGTTCCGCCGGCCGTCCGGCGCGGTGCGGGTATCTTTCGCGGCGGTTCCTCTTGTTCCGTCTTGTCGCGGTGCGGTATTCTCTGCTTGCGCGTGTTCTCGCCGCCGCCGGCGCGGTGCGCGTGGTTATTCCGCTGCGCGTTGTTTATTCGCGCGCGGCGCGGATGGCGGGTATCCGCGGCAGCCGTGTTATTCCGCCGCCGCCGCGGCGGTGCGGGTATCCGCAGCGCGTGTCTCGCCGCCGCCTGGCGCGGTACGCGGTATCGCGCTGGCGCGTGTTCCGCACCGCCCGCCGGGCGCCGCCTCGCGGCGCCTCATCCCCCGCGGCGCGTGTTCCGCGCGCCGCAGGCCGCGGTGCGGGTATCCGCGGCGCGTGTTCCGCCGCCGCCTGGGGCGCGGTGCGGAGTATCCGCGGCGGCGTGGTTCCGCGCGCCGCCATCGCGGTGGCGGCGTATCCGCGGCGTGTGGTTCCCGCCGCCGCCGCGCGGTGCGGGTACCGCGCGCGTGTTCCGGCGCCCGCCTCATGGCGCGGTGGCGGCGTATCCGCGGCGCGTGTTCCCTGCCGCCGCCTGGCGCGTACGGGTATCCGCGCGCGTGTTCTTCGGCGCGCCGAGCATATACCGCGCAACCTCCGGTAGCGGTTTATCCGCTTCGCGCGCGACCCCGGGTGGCGCACAAAGATCAGCGCCGCCGCTCAAAGACACTACATCGCCCCCCTTCTTCTACGCGTCCTGTCGCGCTTTGTAGGCATCCATCATACGGCCGCCCGTTGGAATTACGTGCGCTTTCCCAGTTCTCTCACATTCATCAACGCGTACAAAGTGAATAGCTTTCCCCCAAGAGTTTGCATGTAATGACACAGCAATGACATGAGCTGCGCGTAAACTTCTATTTCCCCCGCATATTTACATGTAATGATCTGCCGCTGCTGCGCCGGTGATCCGATCTTCCCGTTCACTAGTGCGATCTTGGTGACAGCGCCGCGCGTTCGCTCGCCTTCTCATCGTCGATTTTCAACACCGGTCTTCCACACCCGCAGCAGCAGTGCGGTTGATGATCGTCCGGCCCTGGCGGAGTGTCCCCGACATTCCGCGAATCTCCGCGATTGATCACCATCGGCTATCGAAGGCCGTGCCGGGTGGCGGCGGGCGCTCGCGCTTCGGCTGGCCGCCAGGCCCGCCGTCGCTGCCTGCTGCGAGGGCTCGCTCGGGGTGAGCCGCCGGTCGATCGTCGTCGGGCCGTCGGCTGCATAAGGTCGCTTCGGGCGCCGTCGGATCGTACGTCGCGGGCCGCCCGCTGGATCGCCGGGGTCGCACATATGGGGGGGGCCGCCGGTCGAACTCGTCGTCGGCCGCCGCCTGGATCGCCGGTTGCTATTGGGGCGCGCGGTCGATCGTCGTCGGGGGGGCCGCTGCTGGATCGCCGTCACTATGGGGCCGCCGGGTCGGAAGTCCCCCGTCGTCGGAGCCCCGCCGCGCCCCTTGCGATCGCGCTCCGCTAGTGGGGCTCCCCGGCCGGTCGGATCGTCGTCGGCCTGCCGGTCGGCATGTCGCTCGGCGCGCCGCGGTTCGATCTCCGCTCCCTCAGCTGGCTCCGTTGGCCTGCGCCAGGCGTCGGGGGAGCACGGTCTTCCACGTACGACCGGAGCACGGCCGGACCGCCCCCGCGCGCGTCGATGGGACCGCCGCGCACTGGTCGGCTGCCTGAGGCACGGCTCGATCGTCCGGGGTGGAGGCCGCGGCGCCGTCGGGCGGGGCCGCGCAAGCCTACTCGACGGGAAGTCACCGAACCGACGGTCATTGTCTCCCGTCGGGACACTCGCGCCATTGCTCCCGCGCTAGTGCTCCGCTTTGTTATGGGCCGCTCCCGGAGGTGCGGCGCCCAGCCGATGCTCGACCGCCCCGCCGGGACACCGGAAGTCGCACGCCGATAAGGCACAGCACTACGGCGGCCACGACGCGTATCGCAGCTCCGCGGTCATGGGTCACGTGCGGTGCAAGCGTGGGCGGCTTGCTAAGCCAGGCACCGAAAGCCCAGCGACCGGACCCACCGCCCCGCCTGGAGTGCGGCACCGCCTAAAAGGTGGGGCCCGGCCCCGGGCGTGCCACCGGCCCGCCATCGGGTGCAAGGCGCGGTATCCGGCGTGCTCCGCTCGGTCGATGTCCTCGACGCGGGCGGGAATTTGGCGGAAGCGGAGGCTCTCGCCGGCGGCGCGGCTCCACGGCGCCGGGAGCGCACGCAGCGGTGAGGGTTCCGGGCGGCGTTGATGAGGACCGGCGCTCACGGTCGCCCCGCCACTCGGGTTGCGTTCAACCCTCGCTCGGGCGCCTCTCCGGCGTAGCCGGCGGCCTTCCAATGGCCTTTCTTCCGCTTCCTTCCCTCCAGTGCGGACCTCCTCGGTGGCGGCTTGCTGCGCCAAGGCAATTCGCTGCGCCGCTGTCTCGGCGGCGCTCCGGAACGCTGCTTCTGGCGCCTTTCCTTTCCTCCTTCGCTTGGGCCGCGAGGTTGGCCGTCATCTCACGTGATCTCATCGGCGGGTGCGGGCGGCGACGACGGCGCGCCTCCCGTGCTGGTCCGGTCGGCCGGGCGGCCGATGGCAGCGGCACCCTCCGGGGTGCTGACCGCCCCCATCTTTTTCGACGGCGCCTCCTCGCCGCCGTCCTCTCCCGGAAATGGGGACGGCGGGTCCCGTCGATGGCTATGGAGAATAGCGCGGGGGCGAGAGGCGGCGCCAGCCCTCGCGCCGCGGGCGCGGCGTACCGCCTTCTCCTCTCGCCGCGCCGGGCCACCCTCCTCGGGCAAGCACCTTACTCGCACCATTCGGCATCCACGCGGCGAGGTGGCTTGGCCGGGTCCGGGCACGGCGGAGCAGTCGCGGCCACCGGCGTCCGCGACTTGGGGGGCCCCTGGAAGCAGTCCTCCGCCTCCGCTCTGCCGGCCCCCGCTGGCTATAGTTCGGCTGGTACTGGTGCTACTGTCGCTGCTACTATTCCTCGCTGGCTGGCTGGGGGGAAGTCCATTCGCAGTTAGCGCACTTACATCTACTACTCAATCTCGGCTCATTCCTGCTTATGCTGTGCAGTCTCCGCGTGTGGAAACCTGCCCGGGGGGGGGCTTTTTTTTTTTTTTTTTTTCCGTGTCCACAATTATTTCTCCTTCACTGCTCCTGCCTTATATACCAACCCCATGCCAACCACCCCCCTGCCTACTGGGAATGACGTCAAAGTCGCCCATTGTATTTGTCTACACCAGCTTCACTTTTATCTGTCGGTAAAAACTGCCTTGGCGCAAGGAGCAGCTTCTCTTCAATTTTGGCCATGCGCACTTGCCTCGTCCCCGCTGCCCGTCGGCCGGCTTCTCGCGGCCTCTACCGTCCCCGGTCAGCTTCTTCCTCCTCCACGGCGGGCGGCCGGGCCCCTGGCGACGTTTCGCACGACCCTTGCGGGGCGTCGCCTCCCGACGTCGGCCGGACCCTTGATGTGGCGTGCGCCGCCGTCGCCGTCCTCTCGGCCGGCCCTGCCGTACTTGTATCTCCTCTGCCTCGTCTCCCCACGGCGGGCGCCGACTCCGGCCGACGTCTCACCCTCGCGGGACGTCGCCGCTCCGCGTCGGCCGACCTGATGTGGCGCACCGCCTGTCGGCCGTCTCTCGCGGCCACTGCCGTTCACCCATCTTTGCATCCTCTCTGCTTCTCCTACGGCGGGCAGGCGCGGCCTCTATCGGCGGGGCTGTGACGCCAGCAAGTTGCGGCGCTCGTGACCGTGGGCGAGCAGCCATAGGCTGCCGGGGGGTTCTCCTCGGTTTCCATTCCATGTGGCGTTAGGGGCTTTATGCCGGTTCCTCGGTGGCAAGCGGGAGTGGTCGCGCAGCCTTTACAGTGGGCGACCTCGAGCGTACATAGGTGCTTCGCTCAGCCAGACGCGGCGTGACGCCCTGCCCGCTGGGGCGGTACTCTAGCTTGGGGGCTGTCACGCGTCAGCCGCCTGCTCCTCTGGGCTGGAACACGTCGCTCAGCCTCTAGTCCTTCTGGCATGGCAACCACTCGTCAGCCCCTCTTAATCCTCTGGCTGGACACACATCGTCAGCCTCTTCATCTCCCCTCCTTCACACTCTCCTTCCGCCCTCTCCCCTTGTCCCGCACGGCAATTTTTTTCGGCCGCATGGCCGACCTTCGCTCCGGTCGCGCTAAGGGGATGATTAAGTCATCCCTCGGAGAAGACGCGACGGATGCGTGCTTCCCGCTTGCCTGCTTCTGGTTCGCCCGCCGGTCCTACTGCCGTCACGCTTTCCACCTGAGGTACGGCAATCCCCTTCTTTCTACGTAATTTACTGTAGACAGCCCGACACCTCACCTTCTGCGTGAAGCCGAGTATTTCGGTGGGGCGAGCTACGCGTTGGGAGCGCTTACCTGCGTCCCGGCTCCATCAGGGCAATGCCCCTGCGCGGCGGTAGGAAGTCTCTAGTTTCCCCGCGGGCGTCGCCGTCGCTCTGGGGTGGCAGTGCCGTACCGGCCCTCTTTTCTCTTCTGGGCCGCCGTCGCGCCCTCCCTCTCCGTGTAATCGCCCTCATACTTCGTCGCCGGCGGGCGGAGCTCACCCGTCGGTGGTGATCGCGCCTTTCTCTTTCGGCCCGGCGCAAGCTCACCGTCGTGGGTGATTGCCGCCATTTCTTCTCGCCGGGCGGCAAGCTCAGCGCGTCGTGGGGTGATTGCCGCCCTTTCCTCGTCCGCGGCGGGCGAGCTCCACCGTCGTGGTGATGCGCCGCCTCCGTCCTCTTTCCGCCGCGGCAAGTCTCACGCCAATCGTGGTGATTGCGCCCGCCGTTCTCTTCGCCGCGCAAGCTGACGCGTGCGTGTATTGGCGCTTTTCCTCGGGTCCGTCGGGGCGGCGAGCCTCAACGGCATCGTGGTGATCGCGGCCTGTCTCTTCGCGGGGGGCGCCAAGGCTCCCCATCGGTGTTTGATTGCCGCCTTTCTCTCGCGCGGCGGCCAAGCTCAAGCCGTCGTGGTAATTGCCGCCTTTCTCGTCGTCGGGGCGGCGAGCTCACTGGTACGTTGTGATCGGCCGCCTTCCTCTTCTGCCGGCGGCGGGCTCACCTCGCAGGGAATCTCCCGCCGCCCCTTTTTTCTTCTGCGGCGCGAGCTCACCCGTCCGTGGTGATTCGCGCCTTTCTCCTCGTCGGCGGGCGAGCTCACGCGCGTGGTTGATGCGCCGCCTGTCTCTTCGGCCGTGCGGCAAGCTCACCATCGTGGTGATCGGGGCGCCTTTCTGCCCTCGTCGCGGCGAGGCTCACCGTCAGGTGTGCTCGCCGCCTTCCTCTTCGTCGGGCGGCGGGGTCTCCACCCTTCATCAGGGATTGCCGTCGCCTTCTCTTCTCCGTCGGCGGCGGCTCACCTTCACAGGGATCGGGCCGGGGGCCGCCTTCTTCTTGCTCTCCGTCGGGCGGCGCGGCTCACGGCTTCACAGGGATCGCCGGCGCCGTTCTTCTTCTCGTCGGCGGGGCTCACTTCAACAGGGGCTCGCACGCGCCCTTCTTCCTTCTCCGTCGGCGGCGGGGCTACCTTCACAGGGGATGGCGGCTCGCCGGGCCTTCTTCTTCGTTTCACGGCCATTCACACTTCATTGAGCAGCCCTCGGTCCGCTGGTGCCATTCTCCACCCCTCATATTCGCTTTAACTCATTCATTGTGGACCACCTTTGGGCCGAGCGTGCTGGTCTTTCTGGGATCCATCGGGTAGGCTTCCCCGGCGCCCCTTCCAGCCGCACCAGGTACGGACCTCCGCCATGGCCCTATACCTGAGGCTTTCCCATCAGCGGGGGGTAGATAATAACGCATACCCACGGTGTCCGGCTTGAAGTCCGCGCACCGATCCGCGCCGGTCGGTAATTATCTCCCCTCTGCTCTTCGCGCCGCTCGCCGTAAGTATGAAGCGCGTGCGTGTAAGCATGGGGGCTTCCTCGGCTAAAGGTTCTTCTCACCCACTCCAAGCGTAGGCCACTCGACAGTCTGGCGGGAGGGTCCCCGGGGGAGGTGATCTCTACCATCAGGTCGATGGGGGGAGTCCTACCCTCGTCCCGGAAATCGATCAGATCCAGTTCGGGCTAACACCCAGTGCTTTTCCTGTACTGGTATCCTCCGGGGTAAGCGGCCATTCACTATACGGGAGGGGTGATTCATTCCCAGTCGTCGCGATGTTCCCCCCCACGACCTTGAATAGCATCTCCTGTAGCCGTGGCGGTTGAAACGTTTCTACCAGCCCGCTCGAACTGGGGGTGGTAGGGGTCGTGTCCGCGTCTCCTGCGATTCCCAACAGACTTACGGTCTCCCCGAAGAGGGTTGACTCGAAGTTGCGCCCCTGGTCTTGAGTGGAGCTGCCGCGTACGCCGAACCGCGGTAAACCATTTCCGTGGCAAGGCAATCCGCTGTGGTTCCAGGGCCGTCTGGTGCGGCGCAGGGCGTCCGCCTCCGTCCATTTGGTCGAAGTAGTCGCAAAGACTACCAGGGATGTGTTCATGCCCGAGCTCCGTGCGGGGAACGCCCAGAAAATCGGGACTCGCGATGTGCTCCATGGGTGCGCTCAATGGCTTGCTGCATGTAGCGAGTTCTCAGCGGCGCCGCTCTTCTTCTCGGACAAGGTCAACTGTCGACACCTCATCTCCGCAGCGTCCCGTCGCAACCCCTCGGCAGGTGAAACGTTGCGACGTGCGAGCAGCCGTTTTCGTGACTCCCAACATGTCCGGGACATCTTGCCCCCGTGCAGTAGGTTCCATGATCTCCCTCCGAGCGTAGGCGGCGCCAGCTAGCTGGCACGCGTACGCTGGGGCCGAATTCTCTGGATCCTATGCGGTAATAACAGCCCCCGCCGTACGTTCCAGTTGTTGCCACATGCTCTGCAGTAGGCTCTTCCTCGTCCATGGCGATATCGACGGCTATCTCTTGGTAGTTTTCTCTTCTCGGCGTCGCTCCTGGCGGTGTCGCCTATCCAACTGAGCAATTCGTCGAATAGACCGCATCGCCCCTCGCTGCCATTCTCCTCAACTTCTCCTCGGCTCGCATTTCTTTTCCCATGGCACGCAGGCGACCGTCCGGGATCGACGGGTCGTCACTCGGCACTTGTCCGTGCAATTTGGCAGCTACTCCTGCTCCGCTTGGTACCTCTCTCGTGTGGCAGTCTGGGCAATTGCCGCCCTCTTGCACTTCCTGCATGAACGGGTGGATCGCGAGAAGTCTCATCCGCGTTCGCTGTGCTGCTGCGGGTCGAATCTCGATGGTCAGACTCGAAGGTACCCAAGAGGCGCTCCATCTGGGCTGATCATGCCCATCCGGTTCTTTAAGTTGAGCAGGCCACCGTCAAGGAGGGCCATGGTCGGTGCGTACTTCGTAAGACGGCCACATAGTATGCGCGAACTGCCGGTACGAATGTACACGCGCCAAGAGTTCGCGGTAGTAGTGTCAGTATCTGCGCTGAACGCGGACCGAACCCTTTACTGGCGGTTAGGCGATCACCCGTTCTTCTCCTCCTTGCGTCTGGGATAGCACCGCTCCCATCGCGGCGTCGCTGCGTCGGTGTCCAACCGAACCTCTCCTCCCTTTGGGGCTAAGCCAGTACGCGGCCGGACGTGGGCAGCGCTGCCCTTCAAGTTCTTCGGAGGCCTCTCCGCACTTCTCGTCCATCGCAACGGATATCCTTCCGTGTTAGCTCGGTCCATAGGCCGACCACCTCGGCAAACGTCTGGGTATGAGCGACGGTAGTAATTGGCAAATCCTAGGAAGCCTCCTGACGTCGCGTGACACCAGTGGGGGAAGCCCAGTCTCCCGCACAGCTTGTAGTTTTTTCACGGTCACAGCTCACGCCCTTCTGGCGAGCATCCACGTGACCTCAAGAAAGACACGCTTTGTCGCCGGAAGCAGTCACACTTCGATGGTTTTTTAACTTGAGTTCCTGCCCCGCGCAGCCTTTTGCGAAGACCTTTCCGAGGTGTTCCGCCGCCTCTTCGAACGTCGTCCCGAAGACGATGACGCTCATCGAGATATATACCAGGCAGTCTGCCATGCAATCCCCGAGACCGAAGCTCCATGAGTCTCTGCGAAGCGTTTTGCCGGGGCGTTGGCGGCAAAATCCGGAAGGGCAATCACCCGAATTCGAAGAGACCACGCCTTGTTCCTATTGCTGTCTTCTCCCTATCATCGGGGGTGCATCTCGACTTGGCCAGTAACCCCGAAGCGAGGTCCAGCATCGGAAAACCATTGACTTCCGGCGAGGGCGTCTAGGCGGTGTCATCGGATCCGGGGGGTAGAGGATACGGCGTCCTTCTGGGTCGCATGCATTCAGTACGCCGGTAGACTACGCAGAAGGCGAGTGCTGCCACCTTCTTGGTTACGCAGGACGACCGGCGCGCCCGACCGGGCTGCTACTCGGGATGATTGACGCCGGCAGTCAACATCTTGTTGATCTCTTCGTCCATGATGTGCTGCCGTCCCAGCGGGCAGCGTCGCGGTGTCCTGCTTGATTGGGGTAGTGCCTCTCGTGTCGATCGTGTGGCGCACTGGGCCGGTTGTGCGTCCAATCGGTTCTCGCAGGCGATGGCTAAACAGGTCAGCGATTAGTTGCCAGAAGCTCCGCCAGTTCGTACCGTTGTCGCCCACGGGTAAGGTGTTCGTCTGGCATGCTCCACCAGCTGCCGCAGGAGGCTGAGCAGCGGGACCATCGCATCTTGGTTCCGGGTCTTGAGCGAAGGTGGGTCGCGGAGCTAACGGGTGCTACTACTCTCCACCGCCACCTTCTAGGTGGGCTACTCTTCCCCCGGGACGTGCCATCATCCGTCGCCGATGTTGCTACCGAGAGGGCGACTTCTCCCCTCCAGCGTATGCTCACGGCAGGCTCCGCCCCAAATCAAGATGGCCTCGCCGCCCCGCTTTTGCCCGTGGCGAACTTGTCCGTAGGTTCGGGCCGATCGCCAGTTGTTCATGTCTCCACGGCCGGGTGCCAACAGATCCGTCTACCACGGCGCCGCACCCTGGAGGAATGCGCGGCCCACTCGCCCGGATGGCGTCACCGTCGACGGTTCGCACGCTTTTCCCTCTCCATGCAGTGCGTGCAAGTACGCCATCCGACTGTCAGCATGCGCGAGCACGTCACACTGGCAGTCGTGCTGACGAGGAAGTCCATTGCCGCAGTATGCCGTACCTCGTGCCCGATCTCGGCCACCAGAATATCTTGGCCGTAGTCTCTCCCGAGCCGACGCAGAATTCGCTTGTATCTCATCCCAGCGAGTCCAACGTTTCTTGCACGTCGTACATATCCATGCTAGCCGGCTTCAAAGCAAGGGTCTTCCCTTTAGAAACCCCTCGTAGACTCCCGGTCGCAACAGGCTGCATCAAGCGCCGGTGTCGACGCAATTAAACTCAACGGGCCGGCGCGTTAACATCAATTACGGGTGACGTGCCCATGGACGTCGAGGTTGTACTCGGCCGCGTGGCGCGTGTCTCGGTCCCCGAACGCCGTGCTCTCCCTGGGCCGGATGCGCGATCCCCATCCGCCCCTACCTCGTTTCCCGTCGGCGTGTTGGTGGTCGGGTGGTCGGCCGCCCTCTGCGGCGGCGGCCGGGCGTCGGTGCGCTCCTGTTGGTTGACGGGTTTGGCCCCCACGGCACTTTCGGCGCCATGTGCCCGCCTCGCACTGGAAACAGATGATCGGCTCTCGCCGGCCTCCGTCTCCTCGCCCGCCGTCGCGGCCCGCCGCCTGCCATCCGGCCCTACGGTCTCGCGAAATCGGCTCTCTGCCGGCGCGGTGGGGTAAGTCGAACCGTCTCCCTTCGTCGCGGGTCGCTTCTCATCCGTCGCGAAGAGTCCGCGCATATACCGTTGCTAGGTCGGCTAGCTGTCTTCGGCGTCCCCTGGCTGGCTGCCGATACTCTCCGGGCAGTGCGCCGGCCACGGGTGCTCGCGGGCTCCCCTTGGTGTTGCCGGCCGTCCGGTCTGGCCGATCTGCCCCACGTGTGGCTTCCGGCACGGCGTCTCAGCCCCTACGATCGCCTCGTACTCTGTGGCATGGGCGGCGGCCTGCTCCACCGTCTTGTCGTGCTGGCCGAGCACGTATACGCGCTGGCCAACACTCGGCAGATTGTCCACGAACCTCCACAGCGCCCACTCGCTCTGCTGCTCTGGCGTCGAATTCGGTAATGCCCGTCCGATAGTTTTTTCCTTCAGCTGCCCGGCATACTCCGCTACGTCTCCTCCGGGCAGCCGTTCGGCGCTATCTCCATGGCCGCTTTATGTAGTGCAGCGGCCTAGCCGGCCGGGTGGAATCGACTGGTGCAGTTTCCGCCCGGAGGGCAGACTCGGAAGGTTTTCGGCACAACATGCCGTCGATGGCCTTCCGCCGCCGTCCCTCGCAACGCCCGGCCGCCGCGAGCTGCGCCCGTGCCGGGCCAGCCTCTCGGTTCCACGCCGCTTATAACTCCGCGGCTATCATCGATATTTTTGGCAAGAAGGTTTCATAGGGTGGTACTCTCCGCCGCCAAGTAAACGGCCTCAACTCCTCTATCGATCACGCTGTGATGCTACCCGGGCTGCCTCCGCTCTCCGTTCACTGCCTTGCTGGCTCTGCCCGCCCGTACTCTTTCCGTCGGGTCGAACCGTCCCAGGGCACTCGGCGCGGGGCGTCCGGATTTCGCCTTCTTTCCAACCTCCCGCGCGCCGTCTTCGCTGCGTCTCGGTGCGCACGAACGTCCGACATTCCCTACCGCCTCGGCGTTACGCCTAGAGCTTGCGCCTCTCTGCTCGCCTGGGGGGTGGGGTTATGTTTCTGCGTAGCCCCCGGCGTACTGCTCCTCACGCGACTGTCGTAGCTCACCGTCTCCGATCCCGTCACCGGACTCCGGGCGACTCGGGTATGCTTCCGCCGCCCCGCCTGCTCGCGGCCGGGTGCTGCTAAGCCGTCCGTGCGGGTACCGACCGGCGATCGTGCCGTTTGAAATCCACACCATGGGGGGTCTCTCTTCCATCCGGTCCTCGGTATCACCGGCAATCTTCTTCTGCCTCCTCCCGTATCTCTCCTCTTCGATCTTCTTCAGCGCAGAATCCTAGGTCACTGAGCAGCAGTGTGGCCGTTATCTTCGTAGTTTTTTGTTCTTCTAACTTTATTCTTAAATTCCGTGGTTCGACTTCGCGCTTTCTTCTGGTTCTTTGTATACCGGTACCCGTACGTATACCAGTGCCGCGTTAGGTCCAAGTTGTCGTTCTTCTTCGTTTTCGTGACTGTATAAGTACCTTTGCGTTGTGTTCTTGACGACCGGCCGTTACTCGCCAGTCTCTTCGACCAGGTCTGCGGAGTTCCTGATGTGCGTGGATGTAGCTCGACAAGAGATACGACACATGGTCGAGACATACGTCGTGGCTTATAAAAAGAGCCCGTTTATTTGATGCAAAAAATTCCGCCATTTCGGCGAGGTGACCATACATATAAGTTATGCGGCCGGTTAGTTAATATCCCCAGGTTTAAAACGCGATCCTTCCGCCCATTAATTATTAATATTCGCACTGGAACGTTCTAGCTGACTAACATAACTACTAACTCAACGATAAAGCTGGCTGTCCTACTGGACTACCAGCTAATCTATCATTAGCTATCCGCTATGATATTCTTGACTAACTGGCTACTATAAATAATGACTTGCTGCTAATGACATCTTACACATTATGACTGCTGCGATTGAATACGACGTTTGCTCCGCAAAGTCCCCTATTTATATGCTGTCGCGCTGATTTGAAATGCACATCTCAACAATCAAATCACAAATCATTACTCTCTAAATGTTCATTTCCGCACGTCAAAGTTAACATTCATACCTCGGGCTGATTGAGAAAAGCATATCTGCTGGACAATTGGAGAGCTTCCCGCTCATATCCCTTGCGCGCATGTGTCAGGGAATGGCCTTGAGCCACTTCCGCGCCCATATTTCTATCTGGGCGCGCGCACGTGCAGTGTCCTTGCTCGCCACTTCCGCGCCAGAGTACAATGGTTCATCAAAGTAAATGACAATGTTGCTAGTTGCGTTCTAAATCTAAAGGCTGCCTTGGCGCCTGCTTAGCAGAAAATAGAACCTCTGCGTAATTGTTTGTTAATTGAAGATTGGCTCTGCTAACCGTACGGACTCCCGCGTAATTAACCCGCGGGTACCGGCGGGCTTGTTCCGCCGACCGAACCCGGCGCGTCGGGTATCGCGGCGGGTGGTTGCGCCGCCGCCGGCGCGTGCGGGTATGCCGTGCGGCGTGTGTTCCGTCCGCCGCCGGCCGGTGCGGGTATCCGCGGTGCGTGTTCCGTCCGCCGCGGCGCGGTGCGGTACCGCGGCGCCGTGTTGCCGCCGCGCCGGCGCGCGTGCGGGTATCCGCGGCGCGTGTTCCCGCCGCCGCGCAAGCGGTGCGGGTATCCGGGCGCGTGTTCCGCTGCCGTCCGGCGCGGTGCAGGTTATCGTGGCGCGCGTGTCTCGCGCCCGCCGCCGGCCGGAGCGGGTACCGCGGCGCGTGTTCCGCCTGCCGCGGCGCGTGCGGGTATACCGCGGCGCGGTGTATCGGCACCGCCGGCGCGTACGGGTATCTTTGCGGCGCGTGTTCCGCCGCCGCAGTACCGCGCAACTCCGGTACGGGTTATCCCGCTTCCGCGCGCGACCCCGCGTGGGCGCCAAATCAGGCCGCTGCTACAATTACAAACAGATAATGTCCGGTAGTGATGGTAGATACTATAAGGTCCGCGCAGAAGATCATAGGCAAAGCACAAGGTATTCAGAAATTTGTTGGCGGAGCATTGACAATATCACTGCATTCACTGCACAGCCATACATAGGTACAATTGCCTTCTGTTGAATTCTGGTTCAGGAAGCGAAAGCCGCGAAGTCCACTTTCAATATTTCCAACCTGCACAATTATGTTCATCTCTTCTCACGGGCGTGGCTGTATATATCCGTGTCAAGCTAAAGAAGTTGATTGATGATGCCTTCTTGCCAGATGAAATTCAATGCGTTGGCCTCCATTCGGTTGGCGTCAATGGTAATCAAGGCGCCAAATACAAGCAAATCTGACTTGATGAATGCTTGAGTTATTGTACCGACATCCGGAATCTGTCAAATGTTGATGTCATACATTGTTGACAGTGCGCCATTGTGCACATGCTTGACCCAAAGAAGTTCACCAAACTTTCTGGTCAATACATTCCATGAACTTATCACCAATATGGTAGTTCTTTCACCTTTATAGAAACCATGGCTATCAAGATGTTGTTCCGTAGATGTGTCTGGATGTTACAAGGGGGGACAGCCTAAGGCACAAAACACGACAGAACGTGGATTCTTGGTATCATGCTCCGGTGAAAAATAACACCAAGATTCCTGTTTAACAGGAAAACGCATCTTTCGCGTGTGATGGCAAACAAAAAGACAGCCCTGTTCCAACTTCTAGGCCAATTGCAATCAAGAGTTCAACCTCGTACTCCAGCAAAAGCTAGTGAAACAACCACACATGGGCCTAGAATGCTGGTATCATCTACCCATAAGCTGAGCAGCAGGCTGTCAAGATTGTTCTGCACTCACGAATGAAGCAGACACTACAGCTCACTGTGTTTATGCTTCCCATTCTATTCCATCATGGGTTTACCCAGCTGATGCTACATGCAACAGATACTGATTGGTGGTTTATCGGGCATTGCAGTGTCAAGTGGTTTTTACAGACTGGGAATATTGGATAGCATTTTGGTCATGGTGCATGAAAACTACTTTACATTCAGTGGCCACCTTAATTGGCCGCTCGAATTAGGCAATGATGCATCATGGGGTTTTCTATTCTTCCACGCAATATCAGGAGTGAAACCTACTGTTCCTGCGCCTTCCATGGAATTGGAAAGAGAAAGCAGCTTGGGCTGTTTTTGGTGCAAGTATGCCTCATCTCAAACCGATTTTGCTCGATTCAGCACTCGGCCATTGTGAATGAAGCCAGGAAGAGGCAGTTTTGTTCAGTCAAAACCGAAGATGGAATACATCCTCTAATCGTTGCATCTGGAACGGGCATGTGAAACAGGGCTGTTTTATCAGGCAGGGCACATCTGGGGACACTCACTTAATAGGAGACCCGTGAAGTTTTATTGGATTTATGGATTTTTATTGATTATTTTAAAGATTTAATGGGCTGTGACTGTGGAGGAGTGATAGGATGATCTCCCATGGGACTCCATGCTTGGACCAACTCTTCAGAGCAGCCAAAGCTAGGCAGGAACCTGTTAAAATGTTGGATACACAACGTCATGTACAGCAAAGGATGGGCTGCGAGTGTACAGCAGATGTGCTTCTGTTTCAGGAC
>NW_014578204.1:81602-82802 GCF_000485595.1 Priapulus caudatus
TTGCAAAAATTCGAGATAGCCGCGGAGTATAACGGCCTTCCGCCGCCGGTCCCTCCAACGCCGCCGCGAGCTGCGCCGTGCGGGCAGCTTCGTTCCACCATCGACGGGTGTGCCGAAAACCTCTCCGAGTCTGCCCTCCGGGCGGAACTGCACAGTCGATTCCACCCGGCCGGGCAGGAGCTGCTACATAAAGCGGCCATGGAGAAGCGCCGACGGCTGCCGGAGGAGACGTGGCTGGAGTATGCCCGGGAGCTGAAGAAACTCGTCGGACGGGCATTACCGAATTCGACGCCAGAGCAGCAGAGCGAGTGGGCGCTGTGGAGGTTCCTGTGGCATGGGCGGCGGCCTGCTCCACCGTCTTGTCGTGCTGGCCGAGCACGTATACGCGCTGGCCAACACTCGGCAGATTGTCCACCCTGTGCTAGGTCGGCTAGCTCTTCCGGCGTCCAGCGGCTGGCTGCCGGTCTCTCCGGGGCGTGCCCGGCCACGGGTCCGGCGGGCTCTTGGGTGTTGCCGCCTCCGGTCTGGCCGATCTGCCCCACGTGTGGCTTCCGGCACGGCGTCTCAGCCCCTACGATCGCCTCGTACTGCCTGCCATCCGGCCCTACGGTCTCCGTAGAATCGCTCCTGCCTCGCGGTGGGGTAGTCGAACCGTCTCCCTTGGTCGCGGTCGGCTTCTCTCCGTCCGAAGACGTCCCGCATAAGCTGTGCTAGGTCGGCTAGCTCTTCCGGCGTCCAGCGGCTGGCTGCCGGTCTCTCCGGGGCGTGCCCGGCCACGGGTCCGGCGGGCTCTTGGGTGTTGCCGCCTCCGGTCTGGCCGATCTGCCCCACGTGTGGCTTCCGGCACGGCGTCTCAGCCCCTCGTACTCTACTCGCCTCGTACTCTGTGGCATGGGCGGCGGCCTGCTCCACCGTCTTGTCGTGCTGGCCGAGCACGTATACGCGCTGGCCAACACTCGGCAGATTGTCCACGAACCTCCACAGCGCCCACTCGCTCTGGCGTCGAATTCGGTAATGCCCGTCCGACGAGTTTCTTCAGCTCCCGGGCATACTCCAGCCACGTCTCCTCCGGCAGCCGTCGGCGCTTCTCCATGGCCGCTTTATGTAGCAGCTCCTGCCCGGCCGGGTGGAATCGACTGTGCAGTTCCGCCCGGAGGGCAGACTCGGAGAGGTTTTCGGCACACCCGTCGATGGCTTCCG
>NW_014578204.1:86329-86905 GCF_000485595.1 Priapulus caudatus
TCTGCGGAGAAGATCGAGAGAAGAGAATACGGGAGGAAGGCAGAAGAAAGATGCCGGTGATATCCCGAGGACCGGATAGAAGAGAGACCCCCATGGTGTGGGATTCAACGGCGATCTCCGGCGGTACCCCCGCCGGGTACGGCTTAGAGCGCCCGGCGGAGCAGGCCGGGGCGGCGGAAGCATACCCGGAGTCGCCCGGGTCGGTGACGGGATCGGAGACGGTGAGCTACGACAGTCCGGCGGTGATGGAGCAGTACGCCGGCTACGCAGAAGACATAACCCCCACCCCCGGCGAGCCGAGAGCGCAAGCTCTAGGCGTAACGCCGAGGCCGGTAGGGAATGTCACGTTCGGCGCACCCGAGACGCAGCCGAAGACGGGCCGGGGTGGAAGAAGCGAAATCCCGACGCCCCGCCGTGCCGAGGTCGACCGAGAAGAGTACGGCGGCAGAGCCAGAGGAGTGACGGAGCAGCCGGAGGCAGCCCGGGTAGCATCACAGCGTGATCGGATGAGAGTGAGGCCGTTTACTGGGCGGGAGAGTACCACCCTAGAAACTGGAAGTGACGGAACAGAAAGAA
>NW_014578204.1:91270-91837 GCF_000485595.1 Priapulus caudatus
GTGAGTGCGAACTGCGAATGGAGCAGCGAGGATAGTAGCAGCGAACCAACCGGCTGCTCCCCCGAGAGCCCTCGCAGCAGCAGTGACGGCGGGCCTGGCGGCAGCGGCAACGGCGACTCCCGCGCCACCCGGCACGGCCTTCGAGCCAATGGTGGTCAACGCGGAGATTCGCGGGATGTCGCGGGACGTCCTCCGCCAGGCGGACATCATCAACCGCCACCTGGTGCTGCGGGTGTGGAAGACCGGCTGGTTAATCGACGACGAGAAGGAGCGACGCCGCGGACTGTCACCAAGATCGCCCAAGTGAACAGGATCGGATCGCGGCGGCAGATAGCGGCAGATCAGCGCATGTAAATATGGGGGGAAATAGTAAATTACGCGACTCAGTATTGTGTGGTTATTACATGTCAATCTTGGGGGGAAAGTATTCACTTGTCCGCGTTGATAATGTAAACTCGGGAAAGCGCACGATTCGGGCGGCGGCCGCTATGATGGATGGTACAAAGCGCGAAGGAGCTACGCGCTAGAAGAAGGGGGGCAGTGTAGCGGCGGCCTGATTTGTGCGCC
>NW_014578204.1:96290-97613 GCF_000485595.1 Priapulus caudatus
CGACGATCCGACC
The DNA here is from genome assembly GCF_000485595.1 of Priapulus caudatus. Lineage (NCBI taxonomy): Eukaryota > Metazoa > Priapulida > Priapulimorpha > Priapulimorphida > Priapulidae > Priapulus > Priapulus caudatus. The sequence continues at coordinate 96,304 of NW_014578204.1, forward strand.
GGCGGCCCCCATAGCGACGGCGATCCAGGCGGCGGCCCCGACGACGATCCGACCGGCGGCCCCGACGACGATCCGACCGGCGGCCCCCATAGCGACGGCGATCCAGGCGACGGCCCCGACGACGATCCGACCGGCAGCTCCCCCGAGAGCCCTCGCAGCAGCAGTGACGGCGGGCCTGGCGGCAGCGGCAACGGCGACTCCCGCGCCACCCGGCACGGCCTTCGAGCCGATGGTGATCAACGCGGAGATTCGCGGGATGTCGCGGGACACCCTCCGCCAGGCGGACATCATCAACCGCCACCTGCTGCTGCGGGTGTGGAAGACCGGCTGGTTGATCGACGATGAGAAGGAGCGACGCCGCGGGCTGTCACCAAGATCGCCTAAGTGAACGGGATCGGATCACGGCGGCAGACAGCGGCAGATCATTACATAAAAATAATGGGGGGAAAATAAGCAATTTACGCGAACTCAGTATGTGTCGCGTCTTACATGGAAAATCATTGGGTCTGCCGGAAATAGTAAGATTACGCCGACCTCAGAGTATTGTGCTTGGTTATTAGCATCTGTAATATCTTGGGGGGCATAAGTATTCAATTGTTACGCCTGGTTCTGAAAGTGTTCGAGTGTTGTGGTCGTGTGTGTGGAGTGTTGCTCAGCCATTTATCTATGAGTATGAGAGTGGGACTGGGCCGAGGTCCGCGTATGGTGGATGTAGCGGAAAAAGGCACGAGATACGGAGAGCTTGAGGAGAAGAAAGGAGAGAGGGGCAGAGTGAGACGAGAGAGAGAAAGCAGGGAGTGTTCGGTCCCAGTTGCTGCGATCCGTTGTGTGCTGTATGTTCTGCTCGTGGTGGCTCTGATGTGTGGTGTGTTGCGTGTCGGCTGTGTGGTGTTTGGGGGTGGTGGCTGGGGTGTGAGTTTCGCCGAGGAGCAGCAGAGTATAGCGGCCAGGAGAGCGTAAGAACACCGTACCGGAGGAGAAGCGTGGTGTACTTGCGTCGGTATGCCCGTGTGTGTGCTCGGTGTGTTGGTCGTGGGGGGTCGTGGTGCGGCGGGGAATCACGCGCGCGGATACTGCCGCCCGCGGCGGGCTGGGCGGAAAGGCACGCGTCCGGGGATACCCGCACCGCTCATGCGGCTGTGCGGCGGAACTCTGCGCGCGCGGGTACCCGCACCGCTTGATCACCCGCCACGCTCCGTGCGGGGGCCCGAGAACACACGCGCGGGATACCCGCACCGCGCGGCGGCGGCCGGAACACGCGCCGCGGAATACCCGCACGCGCGCGGCCTCGTGCCTTGTGTGGGCGCTCG
>NW_014578205.1:0-5545 GCF_000485595.1 Priapulus caudatus
AAGTTCTCGTTCCAAAACTGATCGTCTCACAGCTAAGTCGATCACGTCCTGTAATTTGCATAGTTTATGTGGCAATAATAGCTTCTGTATAGCTACGCTGTTCAGCCCGTCCAAAAATATGTCCGTAAGACTTCTTTGAATTAATTCCTGATTCATTTGGTGTGGGGGAATCGCTATTTCCGCTAGACGGATTAGATGATCTGCATAAGTTCGTATTTCTTCCCGTTGATTTTGACAGAAACTGTTTAACTGTCTATCTGCTATTAAGCCATGCAACGGGTCTCTAAACCGTGAGCATAAAGCTTCATAGAAACTCTTGTAAGAAATTTCGGGAGTCTCCGAGAGTAAACGGCGCGTAAAGTCAGCAGCAGGTCCGTGCAATGTGCTTATAGCAAAATTCATGAGATCGCTATCAGATAATTTTAATTGAATTTGAACCCATGATAAGGCTGCATGCCATTGTATAAAGGTGGGTCCTAATGTACGTTCCTGCAGTTGTTCCCCCGAAAATTTTGGCATTTCTCGACGCAATTCCGAAACTCGTGCGATATGAGCAAAACAGTTTACCACACTGTCAAGTGATGGCTTAACTCCTTCAATAAAAACACGTGCCATCGTTTCTATGGTTAAATCCGTCATGGCGAACGTAATAAAACAATAGGATGTTGAGCGTGGTGGAGGGGCAGTGGAGGTAGAGTTATATAGGTAGGGAAAGGACTCTCGTACCTTTAACTTCAATAACGAAATCTATCTATGCCGACACAAGAATTTGTTTCACTCACCCCTCTTTGTTACCTCCGCCCAACGGAGTTGGGAGGAGGTTATGTTTTCGCTCTCGTGTGTTAGTGTGTTCGCGCAATCGATATTAGCGCGTCAGCCAGCGAGCCAGCGAGTGGGAGTACATGTCAGTATGCTGGCGTATATCGTGAGTTATTCGTGTGTTCGTGAGTCGTATGGCGTATGTCGTTGGCAGAGGTATGCACTCTCCGTGAGTGCACTCTGTCTAGTTAAAGCTGTGTTGAGCTTGAGCTCGAAAAGTTTGAAGCACGTTCTCTCTGTCGAGGTCGTCAGCTGTTCGTTCTGACGCTTGCTAGCTGGCTTGCTTGCTGTTATTTATCGTCTTTGGTTGCTAGGCGACGGCTGTTGGTCGGATCAATACTTCAGCGTGATGCGCCTGTCGCAGCGTGATATCGTATGCTAGCAATCTTTGCTGCCTCACTTGCTCGATAGCCAGGTTGTACTTATGCGAATGTTCTGTCTTATATATATATGTGCGTTCTCTGTCGCATCATATCACTGTTCGTATGCATTTCCCTATGCAATGCCCGTATGGCAAAACTCTGCATAACGAATGTGACCATCACTGCAGAATCTGCCAAGCATCTCAATGTTGATTTCTTTATTTTCTTTCTTCCTCTTCTTCTTCTTCTTCTTCTTCTTCTTGCGTTGTCTTTACTCAGTTTTCGGCGCGTGCATCATACACGGTAGATTCGTCTTCTTGCGTTGTGTTGCAAAGGAATACTCAGTTCTTGTGGTCCGGCACCAAATGTAGCCCTTGTATTCTGTAGTTACTTTATCTCCTCGGTCGGTGATTGTAGCCATTCATGATCGAAGAGGTTGTGTAGATTATATATGATTTAGACGTCTTTATTTGAATGCATATATGTTGCATCGTACATGAACCGCCCCGTTCGCCTAATCCCACCACCCTTATATTCGGCCGCGCTTGTTGTCCGACCTCACGACTTGTCCAGCTTTGCCCGGGCTGGCTTCCGCGCTCCCGGGCACGTCGGTGCGTTAGCTGCAGGTTATAATATGTCCTTTATTACTTCCCTTATTACCCCCTCTGATCGTCATTTCCTCATATATTTTGCGCTGGTTGTCGCCAACACCACTCGTTTATTATCGCCTCTATCTAGCCGTAATTAATACACGCCGCTTATTACGACGTTGCATCATCTCCCGTGCTTGTGGCGCAATAACAATTCTCGTCGCCACACTTATTTTTCTTGTAGGATAGATTTACTGTCTCCAAAGTGTAAAGTAACCAAAATAAGTACACAAAAATGAAATGAAATGAGTTATTTCATCAAATTTTGCAAATTTTATTAAACTGACTATTGCGAGATTTTTGCTCAGAAACGCTCAATCCGAAAAAATATAGCGAAATATGGCAGATATGTGGCGCTATTAGCTGAGAAGACCTAGAGTACCTACATAAAGAGAGTAGCGACATAGGGGACCGAAAATATGGGATCACGTGACAACAGGCGCCATGTTTTAGCCAGCTAGAGCATTCGCGAGCTCGATCGTCGCTGTAGTTTTGCAGTGAATCAATTTGTGAGCAAGAAAGGAATGACAAAATACCTAGTTGTTGTGCCTTTGCCTGCAGCAATAGGGGAGGGAACAGGTACAAAATGTATAAGTTCCCTGCAGATTCAAAAAACGGAAGATTTGGGATAATAAAGTGAATACAGAATAGATTGGGATGGAAACCGACTTCGGGATCATTTTTGTGCCATGTAAGCAGCTCTCAAACTAGAAAGTAGTAGTAGTACTAGTACTAGAGAGTAGTAGTAGTATACTAGTACTAGAGAGTAGTAGTAGTACTAGTACTAGAGAGTAGTAGTAGTACTAGTACTAGAGAGTAGTAGTAGTATACTAGTACTAGAGAGTAGTACTAGTACTAGTACTAGATAGTAATAATAGTACTAGTAATAGAGAGTAGTATTAGTACTAGTAGTAGTAGTTCTAGAGGCTATAGCTCTACAGTTGCCGCAGGCAGCGACCAGATAGACTGGTTCGCGCTCGACAGTTCCACTCGCATTACACTGACGTCGCGTGGAACTGTCGAGCGCGGACCCGTCTAATAGTAGTAATACAAAGATAACGGCTGCCTCGGAACGTCTAGGTTTTTCATCTATATTTCTTTTCAATAACATCGTACTTCAATTCACAGGTGCTTTTCTGTTTATAGAAACATTTATAAATATGATTGTGCTAATTTGGGATATTGTGCAATGTTTGAGTTAATGCAGAAAGTAAAAACGCCAGACCTAATTTGCGTACAGTATAACTAGTATGCGCGGTTGCGCGCGCGGTCTATTGGCTAAAACATGGTGCCTGTGCTGAAGTTGTCGCTACTCTCTTTATGTAGGTACTCTAAGAAGACCTATCGGCACTAGTCCTAAGATTACAACAAACGTTCGTTTGCCAAACTAGTTCGAAAATTGCATGTTTTGGTGAATACGAAGGTTCTAAGACATTTTATCGTTACTCTAGACAATTGCTGTTACTCTAGCAATAACGGTAAGTGTCGTAAAAGTGGGGAAAACACTGGAGAATTATCGTAATTATTACTTTAAATTAAAGTAAAGCAACAACAATTGCCTATAGATACCTCTTGCTTATATATAGTCTCTCACTTCTTCTAGATATTTCAATCAACAAATCACTATAGTGATTGACTTTAGAAATGTCTGAGCGTAATGTTGCCGTTACCGTGGTGATTTGGTCACGTGACTCCATCGAGTTCACGTGTATCTATACTCTGAAAAACCTGCAACACACTAACATTTTGAAAAGTTTACTCTTTGTTGTGTAGTCCTGTCTTATTAAGTATAACTCGTGATTTTTAGTGACATGCCCGCAGCAAACGAATCTGACTTCATCTCTTTGTGAGGGCAGTGGAAGTTATCCGGGGTCTCTATTTTTGTCCGCAGGAAAGCGGACGACTGAGAGAGGAACCTGCATCGGGGAGGAAAGTGGGAGAGGAAACTACATCGGGGAGAAATCGTGATCTCGATCACCGCCCGCTCGATGGAACCTTCTTCTCTTTCTTCTGCTTCTTCTCCTGCTCCTGCTTCTTCTGCTCCTCCTCTGTCTTCTTCTCCTGCTTCTCCTCCGTCTTCTTCTCCTCCTCCTTTTCCTCCTCCTGCTCCTCTTTCTCCTGCTTCGTCTCCTGCTCCTCCTCGCTCGGACGTGCAGAGCGAAGCGGGGGAGAAACCGTACGCGTGTGACGTGTGCGAGTACAGGACGTGCTCTCGCTACATGCTGAGGACTCACATGCGAACGCACATGGGAGAGAATCTGTACGCGTGCGATACGTGCGGGTATCGGTGCTCTCGGCTCAGTGGCTTACAGGCGCACGCACGCACGCACACGGGAGAGAAACCGTACGCGTGCGATGTATGCGAGTACAGATCCTCGCAGCTCGCGCATCTCCAGAGACATGCGCGCACGCACACAGGAGAGAAACCGTACGCCTGCGATGTATGCGAGTACAGGAGTTCTCAGCTGGGGAATCTCCAGACCCATGCGCGCACGCACACGGGAGAGAAACCTTACGCGTGCGACATATGCGGCTCCGCCTATACCACCTCCAGCGACCTCAAGAAGCACTTTCTCATGCACACGGGCCAGAAACCGTACGCGTGTGATGCGTGCGAGTACAGGACTTGCTCCCACTCCAGCCTGAAGACTCACATGCGAACCCACACGGGCGAGAAACCTTACGCGTGTGACGTGTGCGAGTACAGGTTTTGCTACCGCGAGAGCCTGAAACAGCACATGCGAACGCACACGGGAGAGAAACCTTACGCGTGCGACATATGCGGGTACACCTACACCAGCTCCAGCAACCTCAAGAAGCACTTTCTCACGCACACGGGCGAGAAACCTTACGCGTGCGACGCGTGCGAGTACAGAACTTGCTACCACGACAGCCTGAAAAAGCACATGCGAACGCACACGGGCGAGAAACCTTATGCGTGTGACGTGTGCGAGTACAGGACTTGCTCCCGCTACATGCTGAAGAGGCACGCGCTCACGCACACGGGAGAGAAACCGTATGCGTGCGATGTATGCGGCTACACCTACACCACCTCCGGCAGCCTCAAGAAGCACTTTCTCACGCACACGGGGCAAAAACCTTACGCATGCGATGCGTGCGAGTACAGGACTTGCTACCGCCACAACCTGAAAAAGCACATGCGAACGCACACGGGAGAGAAACCGTATGCGTGCGATGTATGCGGGTACACCTACACCACCTCCAGCAGCCTCAAGAAGCACTTTCTCACGCACACGGGGCAGAAACCGTACGCGTGTGACATCTGCTCTTTCAGGTTCGTATCCTCGAGCGAGCTCTCGAGACACAAGCGCACGCAGTCGCACCGAAGAAAGGCCATGCACAAGCAATCGGGAGTGATGTGATGGACGGGTCTGCGGGTTAAACAGCTAATTCGTCAGACGTTAAACGTGTGGATACGGATGCACTCTCTCCAGTAGACTCCAGTGACGTAGACTCAGGCTTGTATAAGAGGAAATCCTGAAAGGCGATGTGCATGCAATCAGGGGTGATGTGAATGACATTCTACCGATTAAACAGTTAATAAGCCAGTTCGTAGTTACGCACTGGAGCCCTATGACGTCATCGGGTCATAGGTCATTTGTACATAGCTGAAAAGTTCGCTCATACGTGTAGCGTTGGATCTACGCTCGTAGACAGTAGACGTAGATAGACGAAGTAACGAGTGATGTAAAC
>NW_014578205.1:5555-12319 GCF_000485595.1 Priapulus caudatus
TGTGCAACACATGCGGCTCCGCCTACACCACCCCCGGCACCCTCAAGAAGCACTTTCTCATGCACGCGGGAGAGAAACCTTATGTGTGCGACACATGCGGCTCCGCCTACACCTGCTCCAGCAGCCTCAAGAAGCACTTTCTCATGCACGCGGGAGAGAAACCTTACGTGTGCAACACATGCGGCTCCGCCTACACCTGCTCCAGCAGCCTCAAGATGCACTTTCTCACGCACACGGGGCAGAAACCGTACGCGTGCGATGCGTGCGAGTACAGGACTTGCTCCCGCTACAGCCTGAAGAAGCACGCGCTCACGCACACGGGAGAGAAACCGTACGCGTGTGACATTTGATCTTTCAGGTTCATATCCTCGAGCGAGCTCTCGAAAGACAAGCGCACGCAGTCGCACCGAAGGAAGGCCATGTACAAGCAATCGGGAGTGATGTGATGGACGGGTCTGCGGGTTAAACAGCTAATTCGTCAGACGTTAAACGTGTGGATACGGATGCACTCTCTCCAGTAGACTCCAGAGACGTTCACTCTCATACAAGAGAGAAAATCCTGGAAGCCCCTCAAACAGTTCTCCCCCTCCTCTCCCTCTCCTCTTCCTCTCCCTCTCTCGCGCTCTCTCCCTTCCTCCCTTCCTCGCTCCCACGCTCTCTCCCTTCCTCTCTACTCCTGCTTACCAGTGAGAACGTAAGTGTAGTGGTGGATGTCATTCAACACCAGCCCCTCTAACAGTTCTCCTCCTCCTCTCCTTTCCCTCTCCTCTCTCTCTCCCTCTCCTTCTGTCTCTCTCTCCCTCCCTCCCTTCCTCCCTCCCTAACTCTCTCCCTTCCTCTCTACTCGTGCTTGCCAGTGAGAACGTGAGTGTAATGGTGGATGTCATTCAACACCAGCCCCTCGAACATTTTTCTCAGCTGCTCTAGCACTCTTTCTGCCGGTCGATTTTGGTTCTATTTTGTTTTGTTTCCCGATCCGCCACTAGTTCGTCACATTCGTAGATAGTGGCGCCTCCTGGCGGTCGCGCTGCTGCGTTGGTCTGTCGACAGCGCCCTCTTGCTGTGATGTGCACAAATATAAAAATTCCAAAGCGTAACTTTGCCAGGGGGCAGCACAAGTCGCACGGTGCCGTGGCAGCGCCCAGTTTGCTTATTATTGGAGGCGAGAAACCTTACGCGTGCGACGCGTGCGAGTACAGGACTTGCTCCCGCTGCAGCCTGAAGACTCACATGCGAACGCACACGGGAGAGAAACCGTACGCGTGCGATGTATGCGAGTACAGGTGTTCGCAGCCGGCGAGTCTCAAGAGACACGGGTGCACGCACACGCGAAAGAAACCATACGCGTGCGACATGTGAGGCTCCGCCTGCACCACCTCCAGCGATCTCAAGAGGCACGCGCGCACGCACACCGGCCAGAAACCGTACACGTGTGACATTTGCTCTTTCAGGTTCGTATCCTCGAACGCGCTCTCAAAACACAAGCGCACGCAGTCGCATCGAAGAAAAGCCATGTACAATCAATCGTGAGTGATGTGATGGACGGGTCTGAGGGTTAAACAGCTAATTCGTCAGACGTTAAACGTGTGGATACGGATGCACACTCTCCAGTGTACTCGAGTGACGTACACTCAGGCTTGTATGGGAGAAGAAATCCTGAAAGGCGATGTCCATGCAATTAGAAGTGATGTGACTGGCATTCTACCGATTAATCAGTTAATAAGCCAGTTCGTAGTTATGCACTGGAGCCCTATGACGTCATCGGGTCATAGGTCATTTGTACATAGCTGAAAAGTTGGATCGCGCGTTTGCTCGTTCGCACTTGCCGTATACTACTTGCCCACTTGATATCTAATTGATATCGATCCACCCCCCTTGATATCTATTTCATATCAGGAGTTAATAAAGACAAAGGAGTTTGACACGTATTTGGTACTGATTTCACTACTTTTTGTCGTACGAGTTCGATGTGAATAAAAATAGAAATGTATACAAACATGAGCTTATTTTGTTCACTGGTCCTTATTCTATGTTCCGGTAGTATTACAAACCGCGTAGCTTCCTTCGTTTTGACATAATTCTTACTTTTCTACGTACAATCTAAAATACTAGGGAACTAGTTTCATGGTGTATTTAGTAGCACAGAGTAGTGGTTTTCCGTACTTGTTTATCTAGTAAGAAATTGGTGGACGAACAGGCATATTGATGTTTGTAGAATAGAATAGAATAGAATAGCGGTTTACAAGAATAGGCCCGAGGGCCTGTATCCGGTCTAATTAATACATCAAACCTCAATTTTGTTCATAGTCCCTCGCGATGTTAAATGATTTTAAATTGGGNACAAAACATTATGCAAAACTCCTACTTCATCCCCTCCCGTCATCCTACTTGCCTCACTTGCCCCTCGCTTAGGCTCTTTCTTCTTCTACCACCACTCAACTATTTATATACGGCTCTGTCGCTGATATAACAGTCGGTGCACAATCTGGCTACGTTAATTTGTTAGCGCATGCGCAATATCTCACCAGAGGAGTTATATTTTGTGACGAATGTGCATTTAATATGGTTAGGGGGTATATCAGGCTCTCAGCATAGATTTATGTAATAATCTCTCATCAGTAGACATGTGTTTATAATTAGTAGAGCACCCTATCCTGTAGGGTGCAAAACTCCTATTTCATCCCCTCCCGTCCTCCCCCTTGCCTCCCTTGGTCCTCGCTCAACCTCCTTCTGCTTCTACCGCCCCTCAGTTATCTACCCTGCTGCCTTTCCTCAGTCTCTCACCCAGTGGCGGCGCCAAGGGGGGCATGGGGGGCATTTGACGGAAAATTTCCGCTTTCTTATTCCATTTCCGCCACTATGATTTTCCCCTTTATTTTTCCCGCGAAACAGCAATTTCCGTGGATAGCCTTTATTTAAAACACTAGAGTTTACAAAGCATGTTGATTTTAACATTGATACCGTGTGCAATGTGTTAACCCTTTCGGCGCGGGTAACGGCCACGGCCGCGCGATTGTGCATGACTAAATCTTGATATGTGAGGTGATGTAATTATACGTTAAATATTTCTCTCATAATTACGTGGCATATTTTCAAGAGCGTATAAAGCAGGACGTAAAAGTTAGAATAAATAGAAGAGCTTTCCAACAGAAAAGCAGAGAATCACCGAGTGGTCTCGAGATGTGAGTATGGATTATAGATTGTCTTGTCGTATTAGTGCTATTGCATTTGTGTGTTAAACTCTTTTGAGATAAGTCGTCTATGTCTTAAACTCTATTGAGATAAGTTGTCTATGTTTTAAACTCTATTGAGATAAGTACTCTGTGTTAAACTCTATTGAGATCAGTACCTATTCTATGTTATACGTGTACGTACGTGACATTTTGCCGTAGAGGTTTATAACGTTTTCTCTGTACTACCATAATCATAAATAGAACCATTTGTTGTACGTTACACTCTGTGTTTGTCATACGTTCTTATGTGTCTGTCTATTAGTATTAGAATAGCGGTTTACAGGAATAGGCCCGAGGGCCTGTATCCGGTCTAATTAATACATCAAACCTCAATTTTGTTCATAGTCCCTCGCGATGTTAAATGATTCTAAATTGGGTATTGGTCGTGGTATTGTAGCCTAGATATTATGAGTATACGTTGGAAGGTAAATTTCCATTGTATACATTACATGATGTGATCAGATCATTAGACATTACATCATAACTATGTGACTAGTTTAGGTAGTCATATTGCAGGTGGGACCAATGCCTGTCAATTTTGTTTTTGAATTCATTTATCGTTTTTGATATGACAATTTCTTCGGGCAGGGAGTTCCAATCGCTGACGGTTCTAAAGCTAAATGATTTCTTTTTGAGTGTATGATCTACTTGTCGTTTATACAGTTTCAGGCTATTGTATCTGAGACCTTGTGTGTTGCTGTCTAATTTTAGCCACGGGTATTGGTCGTCGTATTTTCCATGTAATCGCTTCCAGACCTCAGATCAATGAAAAGAATTAGTTTATTTGCGCTTCGCCCTCGAATATGAAGAACAGTTACTTAAAATAGTGTTGAAATCGATTTTGAAATAAAAACCGAGGTGGATGCCAAATGGCGCGTCTATAAGTTTTCGAATATATCTAAAGTTATTGCACGAAAGCATTTCCATGTTGTCTTTTTTATCTGTCAATAAGAGTGCAGAACCATAAAATTCAATCAAAAGCGGCAACATGTGCCAGAACAACTAACAAATGCGTGAGTAAAAGAAGAATTATCCGGCTATTATCTTTTAGTACATGTTTTTGTGCTGCTGCGGAAAGAAGTTCATTAAATCTCAAAGTCAAGTAATTCTGCAGTGTGCGATTTGGCACAGAACGATTTTGAGGATTTCGTTGACATTAAGTCATTGCACAGATAACTCCTGGTTCCAAAACGAAAGGAGAATGAGAGGGGCAGAGAATTTGCGTGGCTGGGTCATTGTAGGAAAGCGAAGTTTTTAGAACTGTGACAATGAGCTCATGTTTAGCAGAATGTATCGTTCAGCAGATGAGGCAGAAGTAACAGGAATTAGTGGGGCGCGAAGCTCGCTGTGAGAGACGCGTGGAGAGGCAAGGAAGATTTTTTTTGGTTTGTTTTGTTTGCCAAATCACAGGGGGGGGCATGGCGCCCCATTGTGGGCCCCCCCTTAGCTACAGCCAGTGTGTGTGTGTGTGAACCGCGTGTTTATGTTTCTATCGCCGCGCCACTCTGCTGGCTGCGTGTGTGAGATTTCACAGTTTGTATGGACTGTGTTTCCACCATATTTGTGCCTATCTTTCGTGATTCGTCATGCATGCAACACATACGATCCGAAGCTCTGTAAAAGCAGTGAGCAAATATCATAGCTAGTCTTTTTTTCTGTCTTGCTGCATTGCTTAGCTTCAGTCTTTCGGAGTGCGTTCAAAACAGCTGTGTAAATTAATTACGCATGGTAATCAGTGCACATTTGCTAATTTGATAGTGGACGCGAGCATTATAATGACGAAGGCTGCTCCCGCAATGCGAGGGGCTGTGTGCTAGCAGGCAGCCCAAGGAATGCTTTTTTGTAGCAGAGCCCGCGTGGATTACGTAAAAGCGCAGGTTTTGCGCGTAAGCGCTCTGATTATCAAACACGCTGACCGGCATGATTAATGGCGTATTCTGCATAGGTCAGCCGCGGACTGCAGCGGTATATTACTGGGACTGAAATAGCTTAGTCTAATCTTACATTTATATTATAAGTTAAATTAATTAATTCATTCATTGCATTCATTCAACATAAGCATAATTCATTCATATCATTGCAATTCATATCAATTTTAGTTAAGTTATTTATATTTATGTTTATATTGATCAGTAGAAGAGAAGCCAATGGTGATAGAAAGTGGTTATAGATGAATAATAATAATAATAATAATAATAATAAATAATATATATATTATATTAATATAGTATATTATAAAGCATAATACCATAATAGAATCGCTGATATAAATAAAATATCATCGGATTATGATATTGATAATTGAATTATTTATTTAATGTAATTCATTCATTCTTATTTTTATTATTCAATTTTAAATAGTAATTTATATAGCGGTTATTCTTAGTGCCATCAATGATCATATCGCATGAGATAATATCATTCATAAGCGGTTTTATTTTTTAATATGCTGTATTTATTTGATTCCTTATTTATTAATTTATTTTTTCATATTCAGTTTATTTATTTTCATTTAATAGTTTATTTAATATATTATAATATATAATATATATATATATATAGCTATATATATAGATATATTAAAGAATAATATTTTATAATTTATCTATCTAGACTATTATAGTTTATTTACGCTCAAGTTTAATAATTACTATAATTTATGGCGGGCAATGGTGATGAAAGTGATAATGAATTAGCATAATTACATAAATATTAGTAGTAAGCTACATTAGATAGACAATGTACATAATCAAGGGAGACAATGAGTAGATGATGATAATGAGCTTGCAAATGGCCAGACAGTGACTAGCTAGCCTTTTGTGATCAATGATGAGCAATGAACAAGGATAGGACAAGTGAGAAATGATGCAATGGACGAAGCAATGTGAATGATGACAAAGGACAACCAATAATGATGACGAGGAAATAAAGCAACGTTGATAATTGACGGAATAACATGACGTTAAGCAATGAGCAAAGACCGCTGGCAATTCATAGCTTTAGCTTGTCGTAGGCCTTACAGGTCAAGCTGCATGTATGGCCACATAGCTAGCAGAATAATGTGTGGGCTGCGCTGGCCTGCCACTAAGCACATTCCAGTTTCTACCTATCCCGCACGAGCATCGGCGGCAAATCAACTAAACAACGCTTACTGCGATCCCCTCATGCCGCCATGCCAGCAATCCCCATCTAGCAGGTGGCAAGGAAACTACTTTGTGATAACGGCTAGTAACGGAAATGCTGTACCGTGTGCTCGTCCATTTTGCTGCTGCCCGTGATGCACCGTGTGGCGTGCTTGCACAATGTCCAAGCTGCTAGCACAACGGTAAGTACTAGGCGCAGTGCAGGTGCTGATTGCTCGTAATGCGGACATCAAGACCGCCCACTAGAACGCGTACTGGCAGCAATAAACGCGCGCCCGACAGGCGCGCAAGCCGGCGGCGGCACGCCGGCGCTCAGGCCACCACGCTGAATAGGCTCGGTCAGTTTTGGGGCCGTGCTAGGCAGTAAAACTTGATGAACAAGCGGAAT
>NW_014578205.1:12656-20436 GCF_000485595.1 Priapulus caudatus
GCAGTAAAACTTGATGAACAACGAACAACAGAGCTTCTGTAGCAATGGCACAGTATAGCTGTGGAGATGGCATATAGACCCCATATACGATGCGATGAAATTATTTTAGTGAGAATGTCAATGCTTTTTATGCATGCGTGTATATGATGATTATACTGATGATGATGACAAATATTCTGGTGGCAGATGCCATGGTGACGATATCGATGCCGACGATGATGAAAATGGAAGATGAAAATGTTAATAATGTGAATTTTTTTCCGTAACAAGGAATTTAGTTATGATTAAATGATAATAAAATTAAGAAACCCGTAGGCCTACTGACACACACACACACACACACACACACACACACACACACACACACACACACACACACTAGTAATGTGTGCACGCTAGCACATACACATATATACATGTTTCAATACTTCCCAACGTTCACCATCCAAATTCAATGATTCCAACATTGAGGAAGACTGCAATATACATAAGGGCCGTTTATTATTAGCTATGCCTCTATCATCAATGCAGGCACGTACGTAATACAACTTACTCTCACACCACATCCATTAATTCCTATAGCTCTCTGAGTCGGACATCGATATATCATTCCCAACGCTCAAGACCTTAAAAATGCGCCAAGTAGAGTAAGTTTGCCATTTACAATTGGGGTGCAATCCGGTAATCTCGAACAGAATTTAATTACGCACTGCTCCATATTTTAAAATACAAAATGTCTACATATAGTGGTAACCACAGGTGTAGAAGCAGCAGATAGCGGTTGCAAGTAAATTTTTATATCTCCAACATTGGTGTAGGATTCTGGAATAGGCAGGAAGTACAGAGTCTTAAACTTATTGTGTTTAATACGGTTTTGCAGTGAGTTTTCACATTCTCCAGTTTAAACCACTGTTGGCGTAGAACCAGGTAAGAGGGGAATGATTCCTCGCAATCGCGCCACGTTTATATAAATATATACACGTTTATACATGCTAATAGTTTGAAAAATGAACGTTTGAAATGTATATTTACTCCAGCTAGCCTACATCAGTTGGTTGGGATTGATCGTCTGTGCAGATGCAAAAGGTTGAACGCAAAAGGTTATACACCATAGATTAATTTTGGTATTGTGATACGGATACAGTCGAGCATGTATGAAATTGGGTGTAGCGTTAGGTTTAGTTTTGCATTCACGTGGAGGCGACGCATGCGCAAATGGACCCAAATGGACTGCCGTACCTGCAGCCTCCTAGAGACGAGCCGTACCTCCAGCCACTGCCAGACTGCCTTATTGATATGTTGTGTGTGTGTGTGTGTGTGTTGGGGGGGGGGTATGAGCTAATTATAGTGTAGGTTATAGAATTCGTAGCATGTTAGGGACGCGATATTAATTTACATGCGGACATAATATGTACACATACTATCAACTTCACACGATATCACCACGGGTTCATAATAGAATTAGTTCGGGACAAGTGCGCTAAATTGTAATAGCAATAACGATATAACCGGGCGCGTATACAATTACGTTTAATCTCCGAGGATAAAAGTGGAAGCAACCATGCATGCAGCAAATGATACGGACACAGCAATAAACAGAAGTACAAAAAGAATATAATCTTAGTACGGTTGTTGTAAATTACTGGGATAATTAGAATAATTGGTTTTCGGCACAATTACTACAAACGTAAGAATACGAATGCGAATATTAATTAGCATGTATGTGACATATCATTAACATAATATACGACAGCATTCAACATCAATATGCACTTCAGGGCGACTATTAACACTGATACATAAACCATTTTAGGATAAACATATGATAAGATTAATTTACTTTTAGGCACAATCATTTGGATCGATGAACTGATACACAGCGTACGTTACGAGCTAGAGATCGCGCGGCCAGAGACAGTGATATAATATATAGTTACAGGCCGTAGCCAGGGGGTTCGGGGGGTTCGAACGAACCCCCCCGAAGCCCCTCCCCCCCAGCACAAAAAATTGTTTTTTTTGAAAAATTTGCAAGAATTTCACCTCAGGTCGCTCCAATTTTAGTGTAAATAATTGCAAAATCTCCTTCGTGCGGGGAGGTGTGAAACAGTGAACACCCACCTCCCCAGCACCCTCCGCCCCGATCGTCGCTTGGCTCTTGCCTTCGCGTCGCTTCGCGGCCCGAGCAGGGGCGTGTACAGGGGGCGTCAGGGAGTCCGGACCCGCCTGTTGCTCGCGCAGAAACGCTCATGACTGAGTGGGCGTGTACTTTAAAATTTTCTGGGGGAGGGCCCCCTCAGACCCCCCTTCGCGTGCTCGCTAACTGATGGTTAGATAGACCCTGCGTACAAAGATTCTGACAGGCCCCTGCGAGCAAATTGCAAACATTGAAAAACGGAACCCCCTCCAATAGAAAAGCTGGCTACGGGCTGTATTATATAGCTATATATATCATACAAAACATTATGCAAAATGCTCCTACTTCATCCCTTCCGTATCCTACTTGCCCTCAGCTTACCGCCTCGCTTTAGGCCTCTTTCTTTTCTTCTACCACCACTCAAACTATTTGATTACGGCCTTGTCGCTGATATAACAGATCTCTGCACGAATCTGGCTATAACGTTATTTGTTAGCGCATGCGCAATATCTCACCAGAGAAGTTATATTTTGTGACGAATGTGCATTTAATATGGTTAGGGGGTATATCAGGCTCTCAGCATAAGATTTATGTATATATCTCTCATCAGTAGACATGTGTTTATAATTAGTAGAGCACCCTATCCTGTAGGGTGCAAAACTCCTAATTTCATCCGCCTCCGCGTCCTCCCCTTGCCTCCCTTGGTCCTCGCTCACTCCTTTCTGCTTCTACGCCCCTCAGTTATCTACCCTGCTGCCTTTCCTCAGTCCTCACCCAGTGGCGGCGCTCAGGGGGGGCATGGGGGCATTTGACGGAAATTTCCGCTTTTCTTATTCCATTTTCGGCCACTACGATTTTCCCCTTTATTTTTTCCGCGAAAACAGCAATTTCCGTTGATAGGCCTTTATTTAAAACACTTAGAGTTTACACAAAGCATGTTTGATTTCAACATTGATACCGTGTGCAATGTTTAACCCTTTCGGTGCGGGTAACGGCCACGGCGCGCGCGATTGTGCATGACTAAATTCTTGATATGTGAGGTGATGTAATTATACGTTAAATATTTCTCTCATAATTACGTGGCATATTTTCAGAGCGATTAAAGCAAGGACGTAAAAGTTTAGAATAAATAGAGGACCTTTCCAACAGAAAAAGCAGAGAATCAGCCGAGTGGTCCTCGAGATGTGAGTATGGGATTATAGATTGTTCTGTCGTATTAGTGCTATTGCATTTGTGTGTTAAACTTTTTGAGATAAGTCGTCTATGTCCTTAAACTCTTTTGAGATAAGTACGTCTTGTCTTAAACTTTTGAGATAAAGTCGTCTATGTCTTAAAATCTATAATAGTCGTCTTATGTTTTAACTCTATTGAGATAAGTACTCTGTGTTAAACTCTATTTGGAGATCATTACCTATTCTATGTTTATACGTTTACGTACGTGACATTTTTGCCGTAGAGGTTTAATAACGTTTTCTCTTACTACCATAATCATAAATAAAACAACCATTTGATTGTATGCGTTAGCACGTCTGAGTGTTTGTCATACGTTCTTATGTGTCTGTCTCTTAATCGTGTAGCACTAATGGGTTCTAACGCTCCGCTCACAACAGGGGCGTGTACAGGGAGGGGGGGGGTCCAGGGAGTCCGGACCCCCTTCGCGTGCTCATCAAGTTTGGAGTTACGGTTGGCCCCCCCCGTACAAATCCTGTACACGCCCGCTGCCGACAAGCAGAACCTGGGAACCTTATCGATACGAGCCTGCATTACAACTGGTCTAGAGACTGATTACTTGTGCGTCATTGAGCGTTGTATGTCACTTGTATAATTGTATTGTGTGTACGCGCCACTGATCTTATTATTATTATTTTAGATTTTTAGATTATATTATTTTATATTATTTATATTTATATTATTTATATTTATATTATTTATATTATATATTATTTATATTATTTTATTATTATTAGATTATATTATAGAGATCAGTGTGTCGCGCCGTGTCAATAAACACTAATTTTAGACTGGAGAGAAATTATAAGTAAAGTAAATTAGTATAAATAAATAAACGTTAGAAGCAGCATATTCAACATCCTATTTCATACTTATTTTATTACATTTTTAATATTAAAATTTGGATGATGAAGCACATTTTCTGGGTTAGTTTATTTTTTAACGCTATAGATGGCAGGGCAAAACAGGCGAATAGTTTGACCGGCGCATGTCTGAATGAACGAGCAGGTAATGTATCATTGATGTAGTTATTTTTTGTTTTAACCGTTTTAGTGAATCATACACGTGATTTTATGACAGACATACACAGTATGTATTATATCGTTGTGGCTAGCAAGGCGTATATGATTATCTCCCAGAGTACTATCATGTGTAAGTATATCATACTAAAATCTAGCTGAGCGACGTCTACGGTCTAGCTGTGCGCGGACCGCGTTAAACAATGCGCTTTCCACATTACATTTGCTAGTACTACTACTAGTAGTAGACTACTCTAGTACTAGTAGGCCCAGGGAAAAAATATCATTTTTTTCACGGGAGCTCTTTTTCAAAAGTCTGTGGAAAAAATAGCTCTCATCCAAAGTTTTACAAGTGCTACTTTGCGAGCCTCACGAGAGCGATTTCGGAAGTTTGAAATTGAAGAGCGAATCGGTTATCGCTCTCCGTGTATTTTTTACCTGTAAGACCTACTAGCAGGGGCATAGCTAGGGTGAAAGGGTATGTTTATGCACACAGGCGAGGGGTGTGTGGCATCCTCCCCCGAAAATTTTTGAAAATGTAGATCGCAGGAAGATGCCAGATGGTATTTGAGGCACTTTGAGTAAATGTATACAGCCTTCATTCTCTGACTACGATAATTATCTTTTTAGTAGAACTATTGGTGCAAATACACTTTATGACGTCCCAGTATGGGCGGCGCAGTATGGGGGCGCCCTAAACCCTAAACCCTACCCTAATTCCTAACCCCTAACCTAACCTAACCGTAACCTAACCCTAACCCTAACACATAACAGTTGTTAGGGTTAGGTTAGAATATAGGAGTTAGGGTTAGTGGTTAGGCGCCGCCATACTGGCGCCGCCATACTGGACGTTCCATAAAGTGTCATTTGCGCACCGAACTATTTTCTTGATGAGTCAACAAGATGTGATCACTAAAGCATCTACTATAACTAATCGATGTTAATCTTTCGTTTATTATCAAGTTACATGTTTGAACTATGACGCACATTCTTAAAACTATCTCTTTCTCTCTCTCCCTCTGTCCGCCCTCTTCGTCGAAAGTTGGTATGCCGCCACGCGAAATCGCGAATGAAATCTAAGATCGGAATAGTACATTGTTCAATCGATGACGTAACTGATAAAGTGGCGCGCGCGTGGATGTTATTTGTTTATAAACAATTTAGGTCTGACTGACTCTCTCTCTGCTTCTCTCTCTCTCGCTCCCTCTCTCTCTCTCACTCTCTCTCTCTTTCTCTTCTCTCGCCTTCTCTCTCCTCTCTCTCTTCATCTGCTCGTCTCTCTCTCTCTCCTCCTCTCATCTCATCTCTCTCCTCTCTCTCTCTCTCTCTCTCTCGTCTCTCTCTCCTCTTCTCTCTCTTCTCTCGTCTCTCTCTCTCGTCTCTCTCTCTCTCCTCCCTCTCTGCAACAAAAAAAAGTGTGGTGAAATGATGTGTACGCAACTGCGTATCTGCGTTATGGTGGCTACGCGCCTGACTAGTACTAGTAGTCTAGTAGTAGTAAAACTGCCAAGTCAGTACGATAAAATCCTTGGGGTTTTAAACATCGTAACCTGGTAACTAGTAATTAATAGTCCTTAAAGTCCAAGGACTTGTCTGAGTACAGAGAGAGACTGTTGATCAAATTGATACTACTGATTTCTACGGTCAGTGTTTTCCTGGCCAAAAAGGTCTGTGAGGTGGTAAAAACTTTTTTTAGTATGTTTGCGCATTTTGAGGTCCTAGCAAAGCGAGCACCGCAGGTGCTCGCCCAGATAGGGGGGGTTCGGGAGCTGCTTCCCCCAGATTTTTTTGAAAAAATGGTGCAATTTGGTGCATTCTAAAGCTATTTTCAAAAATAATTGTGTGGCGTGCATTATCAAGCACTGTTCTATTGAAGCACAGTGATTTTCATCAGCGCAGCAGTGTTTTGGACAAATTTTGGTTCATAGATATAAGCGCTGACCACAATTCATTTCGCAATGTGTGACATGTGCAAATGTGGACAGCTCTCATATCATGGGCCCAAATTTCTGTGTGGCGGCTGAGAATTTGAGCGAGGCAGCCCCGCCTTGCTAGTGTCAATACAGGTTAAACACTGACAGTGATAGATCCGACACTACAAATTCTGTAAGAGTTTTCACCTTTTTGACTTGCGCAGCATGAATTATGTATTGTCTGTTGGTCCAGATACACATTGTCTGGAAGTTTTAAAAATTATTTGCTGTACACACAGTAGGTAGTACACAGTAAATGCCAAAACACTGGCAGCGACAATGTCAATAGACACCCATAACATTCAGCATCAATGTCGCAGGGATTAGCCCGCACCCATACCTGGCAAGCATTAAGCGAGTGATGCATAGGTCAAAGTTCGTCTCAATTCTCCGCTACACAATAGTTGGGCATTTAGGTTTGTTAAATGAGAATGTTAAGTTACATGGGCTTATACCAATTGATTTTTCATGTCCTTGTCAGTGGCGGATCCAGGTGGGTGGATTTGGGTGGCTTAGCCACCCCCTACTGTTGACTAATCGTGTTTTTACACACTACAGTTAATTATGCCAAGTCATAATAGTTGCGGGCGGCTGTAATAACTGATGCATGGGGTAAATTAATGTAATTGAAGTTGGCAAACGCACGTTACCAACCATTTTGGCAGCTTATTTTACCATTTCAAATAAATTTTGCTGTCGCCCTCATTTATTTTGTCATGTGCGTTGAAAACATCTACGGGCTGTGATTAAATAAGAAGGTGTACGCTAGAATCCTGGCGCTGAAAAATTGTGAACGGATTCTATGCATTCTACAGTATTTTTGTCGTTGTGGTTGTCGGCAGGGTTATCGCGTTGTGTATGCAACAGCTATTGGAAACAATAAGTTTCTTACTTTTCTAAACTGTTAAATATGGTCATTTGTTGTCACCTGCAGTGTGTTTTCGACGCGTAACAAGCCACAATATACTTATCATTTGGAGTCACGTAAATAGTCTGTTGTTGCTTGTGATAATAGTTGTTTTCCTTAAAGGCATACTAGGCCCTGATTATGCAATGTTGAAGATGACTAGAGGCTAAAGTCCTGGCACCTTGTGTAGTTAATAAAACTTGTACATAACCTTATAGCCTGAACGCGTATTAGTTTGTCCAATATCACTGCTGTTACATTTACAAAGCAAGACTTTGAAATCGGTCGTTGTGATATTCATTAACGTGCGTAAATGTCATCCAGGAGTCCCAAGTGATGAGTCGCCAAAGCCTTAATGTGAAAATAGTTGCAACAATTGAAAAATTAAATTAAATTTCAGAATGTTGATTTTTAGAAGATCAGTTAGCATTTATCGATGGACGCATAAGTGTAGACATTATAAATGCGTTTGTTGGTAAGCATTATTGGTAAAGAGCTAAATAGTTAAGGAATGTTA
>NW_014578205.1:20461-25711 GCF_000485595.1 Priapulus caudatus
GTTCATAAATAGAAGCAGTTCGGGACAAGTGCCTAAATTGTGATAGCAATAAAACGGATAAAACGGGCGTATCAATTACGTTTAATCTCGAGGATAAAAGTGGACAGCAACCATGCATGCAGCAAATGATACGCACACAGCAATAAACAGAAGTACAAAAGAAATATAATCTTAGTACGGTTGTTGTAAATTACTGCCACCGGGATAATTAGAATAATTGGTTTTCGGCACAATTAACTACAAACGTAGAATACGAATGCAATATTAATTAGCATGTATGTGACATATCATTAACATAATATACGACAGCATCAATATCAACTTCAGGCGATTAACACTGATACATAAACATTTTAGGATAAATATGATAAATTATTTCACTTTTAGCACAATCATTTCGGATGATGGACTGATACACACGTACGTACGAGCTATAGAGATCGCGCGCAGAGACAGTGATATAATATATATATATATATATACAAAACATTATGCAAAACTCTACTTCATCCCCTCCCGTCATCCTACTTGCCTCACTTGCCCCTCGCTTAGGCTCTTTCTTCTTCTACCACCACTCAACTATTTATATACGGCTCTGTCGCTGATATTAACAATTCGCGTGCACAATCTGGCTACGTTAATTTGTTAGCGCATGCGCAATATCTCACCAGAGGAGTTATATTTTGTGACGAATGTGCATTTAATATGGTTAGGGGGTATATCAGGCTCTCAGCATAGATTTATGTAATAATCTCTCATCAGTAGACATGTTGTTTAATTAGTAGAGCCACCCTATCCTGTAGTGGCAAAAACTCCTAATTTCATTCCCCTCCCTCCTCCCCTTGCGCTTCCTTGGTCCTCGCTCAACCTCCTTCTGCGTCTACCGCCCCTCAGTTATCTACCCTGCTGCCTTTCCTCAGTCCTCACCAGTGGCGGCGCCAAGGGGGGCATGGGGCCATTTGACGGGAAAAATTCCGCCTTTCTTATTCAATTTCCGCCACTACGATTTTCCCCTTTTATTTTTCGCGCAAACAGCAATTTCCGTTGATAGCCTTTATTTAAAACACTAGAGTTTGCAAAGCATGTTGATTTCAACATTGATACCGTGTGCAATGTATTAACCCTTCGGTGCGGGTAACGGCCACGGCCGCGCGATTGTGCATGGACTAAATCTTGATATGTGAGGTGATGTATTATACGTTAAATATTCTCTCATAATTACGTGGCATATTTTCAAGAGCGCTATAAAGCAGGACGTAAAAGTTAGAATAAAGAGAGGAGCTTTCCAACAGAAAAGCAGAGAATCACCGAGTGGTCTCGAGATGTGAATATGGATTATAGATTGTCTTGTCGTATTAGTGCTATTGCATTTGACTGTGTTAAACCTCTTTGAGATAAGGTCGTCTATGTCTTTAAACTCTATTGAGATAAGTCGGCTATGTTTAAACTCTATAGATAAGTACTCTGTGTTAAACTCTATTGAGATCAGTACCTAAATTCTATGTTATACGTGTACGTATCGTGACATTTTGCCGTAGAGGTTTATAACGTTTCTCTGTACTACCATAATCATAAATAAAACCATTTGTGTACGTTACACTCTGTGTTTGTCATACGTTCTTAATGTGTCTGTTCTATTAGAATATGCGTTTACAGGAATAGCCCGCAGGGCCTGTATCGGTCTAATTAATACATCAAACCTCAAATTTTTGTTCATAGTCCCTCGCGATGTTAAATGATTCTAAATTGGGTATTGGTCGTGTATTGTAGCCTAGATATTATGAGTATACGTGGAAGGTAAAATTTCCATTGTATACATTTACATGATGTGATCAGAATCATTTAGACATTACATCATAACTATGTGACTTAGTTTAGGTAGTCATATTGCAGGTGGGACCAATGCCTGTCAATTTTGTTTTTGAATTCATTTATCGTTTTTGATATTGACAATTTCTTCGGGCAGGGAGTTCCAATCGCTAGACGTTCTAAAGCCTAAATGATTCTTTTTGAGTGTATGATCTACTTGTCGTTTATACAGTTCAGGCTATTTATCTGAGACCTTGTGTGTTGGCTGTCTAATTTTAGCCACGTATTGTGGTCGTCGTATTTTCATGTAATCGCTTCCAGACCTCGATCATGTCACCCCGTTCTTCTTCTGAAAAGGTGATGGTAAATTTAACAGGCGTAGCCTTTTATCATACGACAGATTTGTTAACCGGGTACTGTTTGGTGGCATTTCGTTGTACGCTCTCGATTTTCTTAGTGGAGACCGATCTCGTCTGAAATGGGGCCCATACCGTGTTAGCCGTATTCATTATGGTCTTACCATGGGATTTGAACAGTAATCTAAATATATCTTTTGACATGTAATGGAAGGTGCGCATGATTATGCCGACTATGCCCTTTGCTGCGCACACTTTCGTATTTATATGGTCTTCAAAGGTGAGGCGTTTGTCCGTGATAATACCGAGATCCTGCTGTTGCTCAACGAATTCCAGAACCGACACTGTGTTGGCTTCCCCTCTCATTTTGTAGCTATAGTCAGCGTGACCTGTTCCTAGTCTGAGTACTTTACATTTTTTAGGATGGAATTTCATCTGCCATGTACGTGCCCATTTCTAACCTATCCACATCTTCTTGAATGTTCTTGACACGCTTCTACGGCTACTAGCTTGCCATATAGTTTTGTGTCCTCAGCGAATAGGCGGATTTTGTTGTGTATACCGCAACTGGAAGGTCATTTATGAATAAAATAAATAGTGCTGGGCCGAGTACACTGCCTTGAGGCACGCCACTTGTTACTGTAATTGGTGTGGAAACCTCACCATTTATCACCACCCTCTGTTCTCTGTTGCTAAGGTATTTTTTAATCCAGCAAAGTGTGTTACCTCTGATCCCCAGGGATTCTAACTTACTGGTTAGGAGTCTTGTGGCACCTTGTCAAACGCTTTCTGAAAGTCAAAGTATACAATATCTATGGGCTCTTTCTTCTCCAATGAGTCAGTCCATTCTTCCAGAACAACCATCATCTGAGAGCTGCATGATCGGCTTTTTCTGAACCCGTATTGCTCCGCTGCGAGTAGGTTCTCGGCAGTCATATGATTAATGATGACTTCGGCGATCATTCCTTCCAACAGTTTGCATAAAATGCAGGTCAGGCTCACCGGCCTGTAATTTTCTGGCAGCTTTTTGCTCCCTTTCTTAAATATTGGCGTCACGTGTGCCATATGCCACATATGAGGGACTTCGCCCCGATTCGAGTGATTTCTTAAATATTACTGTGACCACTGGGCCCAATCACCTCTGCTAGCTCCTTTAGGATGCGAGGATGGATGTTATCTGGACCTGGTGATTTGTTTGCATCTAGTGCTTTTAGTCTTTTGGCCACACATCGTTAACATCTATGTGGACATCGGGGGCTGTCTTGTCATGTTGATTAATTACTGGCATATTTGAAGTATCCTCCATAGTAAATACGCTACCAAAGTATTCATTTAGTAACTGGGCTTTTTCTAAGTCAGTGATGGCATTTTTGTCTTTAGTTTTCAGTATCGGTATTGTATTTTTTGCTTTCATCTTGCTGTTCGCCAGTTTGAAGAAGTTTTTAGGATTGGATTTGTATTCCATCGCAACTTTTTTCTCGAAGGTCCTCTCGGCAGCACGTAAGCTGCACGCCATCCTCACGGCAGCTTGTATTAATCGTGTGCACCTAAGGGTCTAACGCCCGTACCACACAGGGGCGTGTACCAGGGGGGGGGGGCTCTCAAGTTTGGGTTACGGTTGGACCCCCCCCCCCCCTGTACAAATCCGCTACACGCCCCTGCCACAAGCAGAACCTGGAACCTATATCGATACGAGCCTCATTACAACTGGTCTAGAGACTGATACTGTGCGTCATGAGCGTTGTATGTCACTTGTAATTGTGTGTACGCGCCACTTAATCTCTATAATATAATCTTACATATATATATTTTAGATTTTTAGATTATACATCCTTATTTATGATCTTATTATTAGATTATATATTATAGAGATCAGTGGTACGCGCCCGTGTCAATAACACTAATTTTAGACTGAGAGAAAATTATAAGTAAAGTAAATTAGTATAAATAAATAAACGTTAGAAGCCGCATATTCAACATCCTATTTCATACTTATTTTATTACATTTTAATATTAAAATTTGGATGATGAAGCACATTTTCTGGGTTAGTTTATTTTTTAAGCTATAGATGGCAGGGCAAAACAAGCGAATAGTTGACCGGCGCAATGTCTGAAATGAACGAGCAGGTAATGTCTCATTGTGTAGTATTTTTTTGTTTTAACCGTTTGCGTGAATCATACACGTGATTATGACAGACATACACAGTATGTATTATATCGTTGTGCTAGCAAGGCGTATATGATTATCTCCCAGAGTACTATCATGTGTAATATATCATACTAAAACTAGCTGAGCGACGTCTACGGTCTAGCTGTGCGGGACCGCGTTAAACAATGCGCTTTCCACATTACATTTGCTAGTACTACTACTAGTACTAGTAGTACTACTACTAGTACTAGTAGGCCCAGGGAAAAAATATCATTTTTTTCACGGGAGCTCTTTTTCAAAAGTCTGTGGAAAAAATAGCTCTCATCCAAAGTTTTACAGATACAAGTGCTACTTTGAGCCTCACGAGAGCGATTTCGGAGGTTTGAAATTGAAGAGCGAATCGGTTATCGCTCCCGTGTATTTTTTACCCTGTAAGACCTACTAGCAGGGGCATAGCTAGGGTGAAAGGGATGTTTATGCACACAGGCGGGGGTGTGGGCATCCTCCCCCAGAAAATTTTGAAAATGTAGATCGCAGGAGATGCCAGATGGTATTTGAGGCACTTTTGAGTAAATGTATACAGCCTTCATTCTGACTACGATAATTATCTTTTTAGTAGAACTATTTTCTTGATGAGCAACAAGATGTGATCACTAAAGATCACTATAACTAATCATGTAATTTTCGTTTTATTATCAAGACATGTTGAACTAACGCACATTCTTAAACTATCTCTTTCTCTCTCTCCCTCTGTCCGCCCTCTTCGTCGAAAGTTTGGATGCCGCGCAGCGAAATCGGAATGAAATCTAAATCGGAATTGTACATTTCAATCGATGACGTAACTGATACAGTGGCGCGCCGTGTGGATGTTATTTGTTTATAAACAATTTAGTCTGACTGACTGACTCTCTCTCTCTCGCTCTCTCTCTCTCTCTC
>NW_014578205.1:26637-48305 GCF_000485595.1 Priapulus caudatus
ATATGATTGTGTAGAACCAGCAGGCTCGTTGTCATGCCACCGTGACGTCATCACTTCGGTACTCTATTCTGTAAGAGTTTTCACTTTTTGACTTGCGCAGCATGATTATGTACTGTTGGTCCAGATACACTTGTCTGGAGTTTAAAAATTATTTGCTGTACACACGTAGGTAGTAACAGTAAATGCCAAAACACTGCAGCGACAATGTCAATGACAACCCATAACATTCAGCATCAATGTCGCAGGGATTAGCCCGCACCCATACTGCAAGCATTAACGAGTGATGATAGGTCAAAGTTCGTCTCAATTCTCGCTACACAATAGTGGGCATTTTAGGTTTGTAAACTTGAGAATGTTAATGTTACATGGGCTTACCATTGATTTTTATGTCCTGTCAGTGGCGGATCCAGGTGGGTGGATTTGGGTGGCTTCGCCACCCCTCTGTTGGACTAACATGATTTTTACACATATACTAGTTAATTATTGCCAAGTATAATAGTCGCGTGGCTGTACAAAACAGCACCTGATGCATGGGTTAAATTATGTAATTGAGTGGCAAAGCAGGTTACAACCATTTTGCAGCTTTTTTACAATTTCAATAAAATAAATATAAGCGATGCCCCCCCCCCCCCCCCGTACAGCAATCGATGCCGCGCTGTAAGCGCAATAATTGTTCTACTAAAAAGAGAATTGCCGAGGTCAGAATTAAGCCTGTACATGTACTCAAAAGTGCCTCAAATACCATCTCCTGCGATCTACATTTTCAAAATTTTCTTGGGGAGGACCCCCATACCCCTGCCTCTTTTCACCCCCTCCTTGAAATCCTGGACCTGCCACTGCCTGTGCTAAAGATAGCCAAATGTTTTAGTTAGGCCACCTTGCACAATGTCTAACCTAGATCTTATAAACCCGAATTGTCCTGAATTCTTAAAATGGTGTGTTCGACCGATGCAATTGCAATCGGCAGACATCTGAACAGCGAAATTTCCGTTATGAATTATTTTTGTCATGTGCCGTTGAAAACATCTACGGGTGTGATTAAATCGAAAGTGTCGCTAGAATCTGGCGCTGAAAATTTTGAACGATTCTATCATTCTACATATTTTTGTCGTTGTGGTTGTCGCATGATGTTATGCGTGTGTATGCAACAGCTCATTGGAAACAATAGTTTCTTATTTTCTAAACTGTAAATATGGTCATTTGTTGTCACTGCAGTGTGTTTCGACGGTAACAGCCACAAATTACTTTCATTTGGAGTCAGTATAGTCTGTTGTTGCTCGTGAATAGTTGTTTTCTTAAAGGCATACTAGGCCCATTGATTATGCAATGTTGACGAATGCTAGAGTAAAGTCCTGGCACCTTGTGTAGTTAATAAGTACATAACCTTATAGCCTAACGCGTATTAGTTTGTCCAATATCACTGCTGGTTACATTACAAGCAAGACTTGAAATCGGTGGTTGATATTCATTTACGTGCCGTAAATGTCAACCAGGAGTCAAGCGATGAGTCGCCAAAGCCGTTAATGTGAAAATAGTTGCAACAATTGAAAAATTAAATTAAATTTTAGAATGTTGAATTTTTAGAGATCAGTTAGCATTTATCAATAGACGCATAGTGTAGCATTACAAATGCGTTTGTTGGTAAGCATTATTGGTAGAGCTATAGTTAGGGTTAACCCAGTCACCACTGTACACAATTTTGATTATGTTTGGAATCTTACAAGTGTTTCATTTATTTTTTATTAGTTATTTATTAGTTCAAAGGCTGTACATTAATAAAAATAACATGTGTTTGCAACCTCCTAACATTCAATATCTTTTGGTAATAGGGATTAAATTATTAGTAAAGATTATTCTACTTGGTGGTTCTATCTATGCTTTAGGATCATCATAAAGATGGCGGTGACTCGGGATCGGAGTACATTAAGCTGAAAGTCCTTGGGCAGGTCTGTATTGATTACAATATTCTACACAGATAATAGAAACTAAACTGTTGGTACTGCTCGCTTCAAATTTGATTATAATTGTAGCTTTTTTGGTAATATATATATAGTGTATGTGTGCAGTCCAACATATATTTCGTGTATCAAATAATATTAAAGCTAGCCCATTGTCAGTAGTAAAAGCAATAGTACATTACATTTTTGTGTATGTAATTATGACACCACTTTTTCTGTAGACTTGTTATTGATTTTAGATTTTTAGACCATTATTTTAAAATTTTCAACCATTAAATCTTCAGGATAACAATGAGATTCATTTCAAAGTCAAAATGACAACAGCAATGGCGAAACTAAAGAAGTCGTATAGTGAACGAGTGGTAAGTTGATAATTTATGCAATAAGGCTAGAAAAAATTAAGAGAATGTTTGATTATCAATATTGATTTAATTAGTGTGTTTAATTGGATTGTGTGGTATGTAAACCTAAACTGTTAATTATTCATAACTTTGGAGTAGTTAACATATTTTTGCTCCTACTAGCATGAACAGCTTCTTCCTTCATGAGTGAACAGAAGCAAAAGTATGTTACATTAGAAAAGCTGACGAGTATGTTCTTTATTAAGTATAGAGTGCAATAGCAGGTGCAAAATTTTTGGCTTTAACCCCATCTGTCTCTGTGTGTTCATAAATAGGGAATACCAGCAAACTCGTTACGATTTCTCTTTGACGGACATCGGATAAATGACGAGGATACACCAAAGAAGGTATGCTTAGGTGCACTAGGCCAAATAAGGAGGGTTCAATCTTTTTATGACAAGGCAAGTATTGCCTTGAGGGTTTCATCAGAATTTTAGGACACTGCGGCAAGTTGGAGGAGCACTAAGACAAACATTTCTTTTAAAGAAGCGTTGTCAAGGCAACTTGCTTTTGTTAATAACACTTCATGTGGGACAAAGAGGAATACATTCAGAACATGAAATTTAAGGGTAGGGCTGTTATGGGAAACACCTCCTTATGTAGAATTGGTCCCTGCAATCCTGAAAGTGTATTTATCAGGCCAGCTCACACATGTCTTAGGTCCTTGAATGAAATTAGTATTATCCTTGGCTCCATTATCATTGTACATTTTTCAGCTTGAAATGGAAAATGAAGATGTCATTGAGGTGTACCAGGAGCAAACGGGAGGAGTATAACACCAAGGATATACCTCTGCAGAGTGATGCTGTATGAAAATCCATGAGAAATGCATCTAGCAGCTGGATTGGTTTGATGACACCAGCCTCCATTATGTGGGACATGGCATGGTGTTATGTACATACATTTTTATTATTTTAGATATAGCAAACAACTGTGGCGATAATCATTACTGCAAACTAATTTTAAAGAATGGTCTTGTACATCTGTGACTGAAAACAAATTGCCTAAGTGATCTTAGAATCTTTTAGACCTAAATAAGATTAGGAAGAGTGATTCATCAGGTTTTAAATACAAGAGCGATATTTTTGGAAGTGTATGCAAATATTCTCATTTATAGTTGCTATTAAAACTACATTAGTATTACATTGTTGAAAAAAACCATTTCAGCAAAACACAATTAATACCAATAGTCATTAACTACCAACTATAGTAGTTGTTTACCAGTAGTAGATAATAGGGAACTACTCCTATTATCTACTCCTGGTTTACCTATCTAATAATATTGGATGGCATTACTGACTTGTACAAAAAATGTGGAGAAAGAAGAATGCGGTTTTGATTATTAATGGTATAAAAATATGGTACTCGGTGTTACCCCACATTTTCTTATGTCACATGCATTTAAACCTAATTATGTGATTATTAGGCGAGTACATTTTTATTTTGAGGTAGTTTGTGTCCTAAAGCCCGGCGCACACGTGAGTTATTTTACTCAAGTAAAATGACGCATGAGTCATTTTACTCACGTGTGCGGCGGATTTTCGTTGAGTAATTTGACGCATGCGTCATTTTACTTGAGTAAAATAACTCACGTGTGCGCCGGGCTTAAAACAGATTTAACGTAAATACATTTTATGTGTAAATTGGCTTTAAATAGTACTTAGCCAAAAATCACGGTTTCTCCTTCAATTAGTGAACCTTCAAGAAAAACCATCAATGCTATCAAACATATTTCGATAATTTAAGTAATTTGCAGGAGGAAGATGATTGAAAAACTTCCACACATATGAGCATATGCATTTATATTCCATTTTCTTATAATATACACCTCATTCAAATTACATTGGTTCCTTGTATATTAGTAGACCTAACCTTCCTACATTATTCTGTAAAACATGTAATTGTTAGGAATTCCTGTTTGGCAGTATACGTGTCAACTCATAGTTTGTGTGTGTGTCGAGGTTCTAGCGCAAGGTTTCTCGGTTGTCTGTTGGTAGTGAGCAATTGGTAATCAAACGCCCTTTCTAATGCTAAATGCTACCATGTTCACTGTCAACAGCTATAGTGAGATAGTTTTTGTCTTGTTACATTTAAAAGCATAAAATGGTTGGAGAAGTTGTAAGCACTTGTTTGATGACTTGCAGTAGTTTGTTTTGAGTGAACTTTCTGTGTATTTGGTGTAATGTGTAACTAGCAAGGCATTGCTGTTTTGGAAGAAGTTTCCTGCATCTTCCATAATTTCCACTCGAGTAACTATAGCACAACCACGAGGCTTGAGTTGCTATATTGTAGTCCTTGTTTGAATAGTCTTACCCATTTTTTACACTTGTGTTATTACATCAAAATCGGTCATTATGATTATTTATAGCAGCAAGAGGACATATCCCCTACCGTCAACCAATGGTTTGGAGAGTACTATCGAGTTATTTCATGTATTTCGTCTACTTTCTTGTACAATCGGAGAACCTAGGCGTGTAGATCCTCACTACTGCTTAATGCTTTTGTATCCAGTTAATGAGTGGTCTATTGGAATGGTTAACAATCCTGTTTTCATGCCAGGTCACTCTTATTAATCAAAAATGTTACATGTTTTCCAAGCAAGTCAAGAATAATTCATCTGTTATCATGTTTTCCTTGAAGCTTTCCAACTATTTAGAGTAGTTAAGGTGTCGTAAATGTTTTTGTACTTCAGTGAAACTTATATTTGGACGTCATCTATAATAAAGATAAAACAATATATGTGATAATTTGTGAATGTTAGAAAATATTTTAACTCATTCAGAACTCGAAGTAGGGGGTTTTTTTTTTTTTACAAAATCCATCTTTATTTTAGAATTATTTTTGATAACTTATTTACAGTGGACCAACAGGAAACTGTCGGAACTTTGTACATTAACAGCGGCTACATGTGCCATATGAGAACAAGTTACGTACAATACATTATGTTGAACAAAATCTTCCTTCATTAACGAAATGATACCTACACAAGCTGCAACCCACTTGATTCTTACCAGCATAAGAATTTACTACACCAGATATTCCTGACATCATGTAAGTTGGATGGTCCTACCATGTCGTGAATGATAAAAGCACTAGTTAATAGGCTTAGACATACAAGTGTGCATTAACAGAACGTGTTATAGTAGTAACATCTGTAGCACAAAGCAGTCTACGGTTTTTTTTTTTTTTGGAAACGCGTAAAACCGGACATTCCTCACTAAGGCTGAGAGGGTCTATGTCCCCCGGGGACTGCCGGAACGTACCCTGGTACTATCTAATATGCCAGACCGTACCTCGCCTACTCCACTAACGAGTCTAAGGAGTCGCCTACGCCTACTCCCTAACCCTAACCATATCAGATAGTTACCAGGGTACGTTCCGATATATCGAACCGTACCCAGGGTACGTTCCGGCAGTACCCTGGGGGACATAGACCCTATGAGCCTCACTAAGTACACGACAAAAATATAATCATGTCTTCACTACACATTTACAATTATGCTTATGGTCTAGTACTCGTGTGTAAGTGTGCATGTATGTAAAAATCATGGCGGAACTTTTAAAAATGACAATTGCCGTAAACCCCAGAAAAAAACAGTTAAAAGAGCAACTTCCCATAAGAACTGATAATACTAACGTTATCTTTTCCACATGTAACTACAAAGAATAAATATGGATTCAGTGACGAGTCTAAAGTTATTGTTAAAGTGCTGCATCTACTAACCAAGCAGGAATATAAAGTGTCAATCTAATAATAACTAAAGCATAAAACTGTATTAATTTCAAAATTTGAAAAACGTTTCAATCCGCTCATATATTTAGTACCTTCAGACCAACTGGTGTAGCCATTTTGAGGTCTCCGATATGGTCTAGCCATTCTGAGTAGTGTAAATTTAGAAAAAACTACTATGCGTAGGCTGCTGGGATGAGTAAATCTGTAGTATACGACAGGTGTGCTTACAAATACTTTGCACATAACAACAGCGGTTACAGTAATGACCAGCACTAGATAACCACAAACAAATACTGTTAGTGTAGCTCATAGGGTCATGTCCCCCAGGGTACTGCCGGAACATACCCTGGGTACGGTCCGGTATACCGGAACGTACCCTGGTCACTATTTGATATTGTTAGGGTTAGGATTAGGGTTAGGGTTAGGGTTTGGGTTCAGGTTAGGGAGTAGGCGTAGGTGACTCCCTAGACTTGTTAGTGGAGTAGGCGAGGTACGGTCCGGCATATTAGATAGTACCAGGGTACGTTCCGGCAGTAACCCGGGGGACATAGACCCTCTCAGCGTTAGTGTAGTCTGACTTAATTGTAGTAGTATTTGTTTTATCATTCAATTGTTTCAGATTTGAATGATATCTACTAATCACAAGTTAACAGATAGCTAGTGTTATAATTAAGATCTGGGTAGCAACTTTTGTAACTGAGTGGTCTAGCAGAGCAAGTTTACAATATAGCTACCATAAAAAGTGAGCATTTAAGGTGCCACAAGAACGTTCCGATGAGTTCTGATTTGTGTACGTTTGAACAAGCTTGCATTATACAATCGTATTGCAATTTCCACAGAAAGTGATAAACATAAGATGGAGCTCACATGTAGATTAACAGTACAAGAAAATGTTACACTGGATAATATCTGAACAAAATATAACATGATAGTCTGATAATCCCACTACATCATGTTAAATTGCTAGAAGGCAGCATCGACATATTAATGCACCTTAAACAAATTGTACCACAAGGGAGGCAACCAGCTACATCTGTTGGAATATCACGTATTTGTGCATCCTCGCTATTATTCGCATAGGATAATATGGCTGATAGGGTCTATGTCTCCCTGGGTACTGCCAGAACGTACCCTGGTAACTATCGTTGAGAGGGTCTATGTCCCCCAGGGTACTGCTGGAACGTACCCTGGGTACGGTCCGGTATACTGGAATGTACCCTGGTACTATCTAATATGCCAGACCGTACCTCGCCTACTCCACTAACGAGTCGCCTACGCCTACTCCCTAACCCTAACCCTAACCATATCAGATGGTTACCAGGGTACGTTCCAGTATACCGAACCGTACCAAGGGTACGTTCTGGCAGTACCCTGGTGGACATAGACCCTATGAGCGTAACTATCTGATATGGTTAGGGTTAGGGTTAGGGAGTAGGCGTAGGCATAGGCGACTCCCTAGACTCGTTAGTGGAGTAGGCGAGGTACGGTCCGGCATATTAGATAGTACCAGGGTACGTTCCGGTATACCGGACCGTAACCAGGGTACATTCCGGCAGTACCTAGGGAGACATAGACCCTTGCAGCGATAATATGCAGACAGGAATGCAAAATGACAAGTATTAGATGACAAAAATTCCTTCCACACGCCTATAATCTGCACTGCTTTATAACATTGTCTATCAAAATATGTAAGTGCCACTGGAAATCAATCCCAGAGAATATCCCCTTGTAGTAATATCCAGATTTCAAAGAAACTACTTTGAAAAATGCAATTTTGTGCCAATACACTAGAAAACAGACCACATTTCTAAACATTGCCCAATTACATGTCGACGTGTAACGATAGCGTATGTATCACATTCACATTCTCAACAAATTTGCAGTAACCAATGAAGTGAATGTGCATCACCAGTAATCCATGCTGCCTGCGACGCAAACCAACCAGACTTGCATAGACAACTGCATGTACACATGCCACCTGAACAGGCACTTGGCCTGTTTAAATAATAAACAGTAAATAAATACGAATTATATTTACCATCAATATTTTTATGTTTACGTACTCTATATATGTCCTGTAAACGCCATTCAAACACTTTTCTAATACACTAAATCTTACGGTAAGTGCAAGATAAAGCAGATGGTAATGCATCGGAGCCAAAATTGCAAACTGCTTGCATCGTTGCAAACTAGAACAACACAAATAGACAGCCAAGCAACCCAAGACATGACACAGATATGAAAGAAATTATTTGAAATTTGAATGAATTGAACTAGTGAACACTTATTACACTATTACGCGATACAAATATTTCTGTATAGACAAATGTTCACTTGTTCAAAAAATGTTTTACATGCATGCAACTCGATTTACTCAGAGTAAGCTCGCAAAATACTGTAACAGATTTGCTCTCCGTGGAAATGTAAAGGAGAGGATTTAGCGTTTGATATCTGAATATCCCTACTAGCACTATTGGTCACGTCAACAAGTTTATTCATTGTATGTAGCTTGGTTTGCAGTCGATTTGCAGGAATCGGTTTGAAGCTGAGAAGCAGGGCGCAGTTAACCGAGTATGCAGTGCACCACCATTATTTATGTACAAACCACCAATTCCTCCCATTTACATCACCACCGAGAGTGAATTTGCGTTGTTGTTCTTGTGTGTAACTTGTGGACAGCAGGGTGCGAAATTAACGTCAGTCCGGAGTCAAATACTCCATAATTTACTGTCGGACTCCCTGATTTGACATATGCAGGAGTCCGTGTGACTCCCTGAAAATTCTGCTATACTATCTAGTTCGTTCCAGAGCATGGCCTCACGGAAATGCCGTATTTTTTCAGCAAATGTCCAAAGACAATTTGGCGGATGTGCAACCGCATGAATCTTCAAAATAAGCACATGCGTTATTGTTAATATCTTTAGTTTTGAAGTTCAGACTGCGGACTCCCTCATTTTGCTGCAGACTCCCTCTTTTTGAGGGCAGGGAGTCCGTTGGACTCCCTTGTTCAAAAGTTCATTTCTACCCCTGGGACAGTGGTGTCGATACTGTTAAGTTGTGTATTGTCAAGGAATAATTAAATGGCATTTACATGGGATTTTAGATGACATAGAGCACATAGGCATGAGAAATTTGGTAGTAAATATAATTCGTAATTATTTACTGTAATTTTATTATTGAAATGGCCCAAGTACCTGTGGCCACCTGCAAACCAGCTCACTGAGATTACCACCCAAACCATCTACCTTTAAATAACCCTGTACACCATCACTTCTTGAACCCAAGAGAATTACTTTCTCTTCTTCCTCTTTGGGCTTAGCTGTGTCTGAGTAGTTGGTAGCCAAGGCAGGCCAAATTCACTTAAATGAGAAGGAAAATGGCATGAATTTTAGCATATTTAATACAACTATATGAATTGTAGCATATTTAATACAACTATATGAATTGTAGCATATTTAGCATATCTAGTTGATATGTATGTTTAAAGTTGCTTAACCTCACAGCTAAATGCATATATAGACCTACTGTGAGCTCATCTATGTTGCAAAAATTCACTAGAACTCATTTGTATTGCTACTTTCATAACATTTCTTCTCAAAATCTAAACGAATTACTTCTCTTACGAAAGTAGCGCCACAGTAATGTCTACACATCCGGGACACAGCGGAGCGATCGTTAACAGTTCTTTTCTATGATAAAACAAGTTATAATTCATTATTATGTTTGTTCAGTACAAAATTGTGAAATTTGTTAAAATCATATCGTTATATATATTACTTAATAAATATAGTGATTTCGTTCCAGGAACTATTTGCGCTAGCGCAGGGCTACTACTAGCTGTGTGACATAACATCGGATGTAATTTTGAAAATCCCAATGTTTGTAGCACTTCTCTGGCCCAATTAGAACATTTCGTGACGTTTGCACACTGCAAGTATGCTCACAGTAGGTCTATATATAGGCTTTTTGTTGCGAGGTTTATCCATTTTAACGTAACTATATGAATTCTAGCACATTTAAAACATATCTAGTTGAAATATATTTTAACATAACTACACGAATTGTACTACATTTAACAACCTTA
This sequence comes from Priapulus caudatus, assembly GCF_000485595.1. NCBI lineage: Eukaryota > Metazoa > Priapulida > Priapulimorpha > Priapulimorphida > Priapulidae > Priapulus > Priapulus caudatus. Next base: position 36,814 of record NW_014578205.1, read on the forward strand.
GCTTAAAATGATATTTGTGAAATCACTACATACACACACTTACAGGCTACTTATTATAGACAATTATATTTGTTGAAAAATTGTATATTATCAGCAGGATTGCACTTGCGGGTTGCAGGTTGCAGGTTTAACAGTAACATAGTGGTGAGCAAATGTGCATTACCTTATACCACTCCATCACTGAGCTACCAAATGCCAAAGTACTACATACGTATTAACTTTGACAACTAATAGAGCCACATAAATTCATACATTCCATATATATATATAATAAGCCTATATAATAGGTATTTACTTACCTTTGCTCACAATTGGGTATAACACAGCCAAATGCTACCACTGGAACCGTGTTACAAATTTCTATCACCTGAGCTGAAATAATTACATAAAAATACATATATAAACACGAGATACAATGCAATAGATTTCAGTGATCGAGTGCATAACACAGCTGCTACAAAGACATATCATTAAATAAAAACATAAACCAAGTACACATGGTCCAAATCCTGAAACAACATACTGTCTAACAAAAGTGATAACCGAGAAACGGGTTTATTTCTTTAATAGAAAGTTTATGTAATTTGTCAAATAACTGTATGTAAAATTGGATATACTATGACCTCAACTGCATCCACTATCTTATTGGGTGAGGACAGGCATGAGGTGGGAAAAACCTAGTACTCACCATTATCTGGAAGAGGATAAAGAGACTCTATTGGATGCTCCACAGAGTGTCTACGTTTGTCCTTGTTTCCATGCCGTCCACTCTCCAATTTCTCCAACATTTTTGCCTCTCTTAGACGCTGTATATCCCACCTGAACATGCACACTTTTCTACATTAATCCCAGATGTTGCAAATTGCAATTTGTAAATTACTACCAATTATTTGGAAAACGAAACGTAAAATTGTCCTTAACGATAATTCATAAGAAAGGCCTCCTACAGTCACATCAATATTCGATTGCTGGCTACCAATAAATGTTATGCAGCCAGTTGCTAACATGTTTGATGGCTGTGCTTGCTGTCGAGGCAACCTTGAATGTCATTTTTATATATGATATACGAATCCAGCCTATGTTTACTTTCTATGCAGAGATAAAGAGAAAAGTAAAATAATATAATTTACATACCTCTTTCTGCGTTTCTCATCCATTTCGAACTTCTGGTGCCTCTTAAGAAATATATCGTCGTCTATATTCTAAAGAGAAAGACATTGGCATAAATCACTAACATTCATAAGGGTTTTCACCACGCATCTAATGCATGTCGGGGTTCACATGCCTTAAAATTTGAATCTAACTGGAACATCCCACATATAATCCCAAAAATCTTCTGGCGGTACTTAATTGCCTAATCAGCATAACTTCATTTTGAGCTGCGTTTACTTTTGGCAATCCAAACACAGTCATGCTGTGTTATGACAGCTTGATGTCCACACATCCAAACTGATCGATTTTACCTGTGTATTGGGGCCCCTTATAAAATGTGCAATTGACTACACCTGGTACAACCCCTTCCGGGTCCTTCCCCATCCGCCCATAAATAACGTGCCTTCTAAAAATCCTAGAGAAACTGTGATTCACTATTTACCAATTTATCCCAATTCCGCCACACTTTGGTTCCACCACAATTGGGTTACCCGACAAATAAACCTCAACTTATAAACAAATACCTACTGCATAATTAAATTACGCCTCACAACTGATAAACAATTGATCTGCTTATATACTGACTCTTGCCATATCAAATTCTCCACGTTGCCAACCTGATTTCCATTTTTGTCAGATCACCTTGTTAACGACTGCACATGCCAACACTAATACAGCTAAATGAGCTTTTCTTGGTGCACCATCATCATGTGATGGCCTCAGCAATGCAATCAACACCTGACATTGCCAAACACAGTGTATGCATTTTTAGGGCCTAAAGAAGATTTTTCTTATACATAATGCAATTATAATGTGAAATTTACATCCTCCCATTCATGAACCACATTTCCCTTTCTTTTTCTTCCCAGAGCACTCTTTCTAATAACCCAAGAGATCAACTTGATAATCCATCAGTGTAACCCTACCTGAGAGTCACCTATAACTTGTTAAATCATTCACTCACTTCTGTTCCTTCTAATGTGTAGCAACTAGGTAATGGATGTAACCTCCATGTTGGAATCTCAACTGTAAATAGGCACAAAAATAAGTAAGTAGTAATAGTTTTCAACATTAACTTGCATTAAAAATAAAATTAATTTCCCTATACACCATGATTTATTAGCTCTATTACACCACTCTTCAATAGAAATTAGATGTTAATATCTAAATTGCACAGTTATTGCTTATTAGCATGTTTAGTGGCATTATTTCTTTGCTGCCTGTTGCAGTGACAACTCAAGTTGCACTTTTGATGTTTATCATCCCTAGTTTAAAACTGGGTGCTTAAACTTGTTTTAACGAATTAAATGATAAGTGATTGCAATAACCTAGACATCATTTAGACTGAATAAATCTATATTTCACTGGAAGTTTTCCAAGTTAAAGTTATTAGGGATAAAAATATAATCTTACTTAAGTATGTTACAAGCTCCACGTTCTGAAACTCATAAACATAAAATTAAGCACACCTCCTCTAAAATATATATACAGGTTACACACATTGCCTCACCCATCATTTTCTTATGACTATCAATGACACTGTCCCCGTTGGCTGTCTCAATGCTATACGAGTAGTACTCAGGTGCACGCAGGATGTTGTTCTCCTCATCACTCAGCGAGTCAGACTTGCGCAGTCGGCATGCAACCGCCGGCTCATTTTCTGCAGGGCGGGACTGCGGCTTAATGCGCTCCCTCTGTTCTCCTCGGGTCGACTGCCTTGTGGATTTCGCACCACGTTGATGCACCCGGTTGTAGGTCCTGTGGCACGTGCAAAAATAGCATCATTTCTGAACTTCAAATGAAAATGCTTATTTTCCATGGCTATTTTTTGTTGTGATATGATAAGAAACAATTATTGTCATCTCAAACAAGGAGGTTCACTAGACATGTGCATCCTTATGGAAATGCTTGAATGAACAAGCAACAACTATAACATTTAAAGTAAACTATGACCATTATACAGACATGTTTCTCAGCAAATCTGATAACTCAGCAAGAGCATAGAAGAAAATATCACCTGCACTTTTTTTAAAGTTTGATGTTTTCCAATGCTTCAGTTGTTTGAAATCAGTTCATTTTTTTAATAAATATGAATTGTTTCACAACCAATCTTTATATACTATCAATCAAATAAAAAATATTTAATTTAGCCACTTTTTTGAGTATCATACATCCTTGAGCACCATTCTTTTTCCATTGAGTAAGGAAAATAATAGATCACAGGATATATGTTAACACGGCTGGGTGTATTCAATCGACCGCATAAATTTAGAGACCTTTCATTAGGCATGAAAGCACGTGTATGTTATTATGTACATGCCTTTTCCTGCCTCTACCAGCTTTAGTCAATACATGAGGTCGCATCCGAGTCTTGCTGATAGTGTCAGAAGTTAAGGCGACCGTCTGTGTTGCTTTACTAGTTGTAACCTTCACCGGTGGTAAAGATGGTGTGCTGGGCGCAAGTTCTGTTGTTGCTTCTATTTCAACTGAAGGCTCAGGTACTGTACAAGGCTGAGATAGATCCACTTCATTAGTCTTAAGCATGACTTTCTCAGCAGTAGAAGCTGGCACGGAACTATCTGTCTCCGCTGCTTTCTTCTTAAGAGCTTCAGCCTGTGCATGTTTCTCCTGTTTAACCGCCTTCTGTCGAAGCACTGAGATCCTCCGTTCCATACGAACCAATCGACATTTTAACTGTGAAAAGTAATAACAAGACAATAAATTAGCAACTCTAACAAAGAATTGACAAGAAATATAAAGGATAAAAATGTCCCATACTTGGTAGTGGTGTAACGGTTAACCGCGGTTAACCGAAAACCGCGGTTTTTGCGCCACCATTCGGATATTCGAACCGTCGTTCCGTTTTCGGCTCGGTTTTGGTTCCACATTTTATATATACCCGATATATACGCTTTTGAGATACGCGCACTGCGATTGGCTGGTCGTAAACTCTCGGCCAATCAGCGAGCAGATAACATTGATAGACCACTTGCTACATGCCACGAGAAGGTCAAAGCATTCATTTTGTCTGCAAAATAATTGGGATTGTGTTTCTTACACCTAATCAATGAAGTACAAAGACACTGAGATGGACTATTGGACATATTTGCCTATTTGGTTACTTTTACTGAAGTCAAATATTTGAATTTCCTGTACAAAGGTTTTGTTGAATTTGCCCTAACATTTGGGTATTGTATATTAAAGGTTTGTTGTTCAAAGAATTTTAGTGACATTATTATTTAATATTTATAAACCAGTCTGATTATTAAATTTGCACTTCTGTTTGGTGTTATAAGATTTGTAATTGATCGCAAATATTCGAACCGAAAATAACCGAACCGAAGTGTGAAAACCGAAAACCGAACCGAACCGTGAAGTTGTGATTCGTTGCACCCCTAATACTTGGCATGCTGGCACTCACCCTTAATTAACTGATGCTTAACAGCAAACTGACAACTGTAAGTAGCAAAAATGCTGCTTGGTGCTCTTATTCTCGAACCCTGAATGTAATCACGACATGCTGACATGTGCATCGGTGCATGTGTGCTTGCCCATGTTGTTTGAAAAATCCGCCTATAATGTCAGCCTCATTGCAACCACACAGAGAATCATGAATGCATTCTTAGTTGGTTCTTGGCTTAGTGAAAACACATAATCACAACATTACTACTGCTTCTCTCTTGGTACGTCTAGACGAAAATGCTGTTGAAAACAACTAGATAATCAAGGTTGCTATAAGCCTTCCATGAGCAGCTGGCTTGGAGACTATACAGTTACTTTGCACTTACTTTACTTTCCAAACATTTTTTTGTCATCACCATACTGTAATTGATATAATCATCTGTATTAAGCATGAATAAATACTTCTGAACTATGAACTAGTAAGAATTTGATTAGATAAAGAAATTTGAAACATGGCCATTCAAAACTGGTGTATCCTTAAACCAACATTTTTGAACAAAACTCAAGTTAGGTTTTCCCGAGCAACGCAGGGTAACCGGCTAGTTCAAAATACAAGAATAGACTGCACTTTACTTATCACTGTATAGCAATGGCAATGCACTGCACAGTATAAAGTAAAAAGTAGAATGTGACAGACTGACAGACAAACACATACAGTAGTACCTGCTTTAATTTATCAAAGCCATGAAAAAGACTCGATTAAGCACTGGACCAATTAAACAGTGAATTTTATGGTTGGTAACTTAATTGGTATGTATGTTTTATCGCTGTAGCTATATGCTCGGCAGCCGGGCACGGTCTTCGATTTCATAAATGCCCGGCAGTTCCTAACCCTAACCCTTGTTTACTTGAGATAACGCTGAAAATTAAAAACTGCCGGGCATTTACTGATTTAGGAAATCGAAGACCTATGCCGGCTGCCGGGCATATATAGCCACTCTGATGTTTTATTATATTTTAATTTTTACACAAAAACGGCCCTCAAATGATTATGTAATTGTAACTCGGTATTCGGTAATACTGGGTTACTGTCCAATACTGTTTCAGTGTTTGTAAATAGAAACTTATACAACTCAAAACATGTGACCTTTGACCTGAAGCATCAATATCTATGACTTATGAGTATGGGTATGACCTGACCTTGTCATGCTTTACACAAGTCGGTGTCGCCATTTTCCTGGCAACGTTCGATTCCCAGTTGTAATGTGTATTGTGTATTATCATCATGGACGGTATTTCATGACCATGAGTATAATGAAAGCATGAAAGTATAATGAGGATGAAACAAATGCATACCGATTCTTTGTCTTGTTGATATCCCCTAATTTGCCGATCTTTAGTTCGAAGCTCATCCTGTTGCTGATGAATTACGTCGAGATTTAACAACAACAATTCTTTCAAATGCTGAACCTCGCTCTTTTGAGAGGTTTTGAGTAGTTTAGCATCGTCGCTCCCTATGCGAAAATCTCGTTTTACTTGATGTACCAAGCTATGAACATTCGACATATCTGCATCATTTTTAAGACCTGTGGCATCCGAACCACACGTATCTGTGTCGTTACCGCCGATGTGAGAACGACAGTCCATAACAACGCTATTTCCGTGGTCGCCATCATGCCCGTTCAAAAGCATCAAATTCTTCGCCATTTTGCACCGTTCTATGAAACTGTTGTCGTAGGTGTTGAGGTCATGAATTCCAGTGAAGTCTGATTTCATGGTACGGCGTGTGTACTTCGTATATCAGTAACTGAGCATAAAGAAAAACATAATCAAAGCAGATGAACATGCTATACGAACAAGCACCGCAATGCTACCATTCTTGCAGCAGCAAGAAAATGACGTCACTGAAACTGGTGCAGATGTCAGAGCTAGTGTAGGAAATAATATAGAACACAAGTCGGAATGAGCGCGTTCACGTCTCTGTGGCGCAATTGGTTAGCGCGTTCGGCTGTTAACCGAAAGGTTGGTGGTTCGAGCCCACCCAGGGACGATACGTTTTGTTGTTCTTTCGTTTTTACATATTTTTTGACCTAAACATAATATACATAAAAATTTCTTACAAACTGCGCAGCCCTACTATACTGTTGTAAGATATAAGTATATAGTAATAGTATATAGTAGTGATGTATAGTTGTTAGGTATGATACTATATACTCGTATAAGAACTACCAACAACGGGCCTACAAACGTTAAAAATATTCTGATACACAAATAATAAGTTTATGTTTTGTATATAACACTTGCATAACGCTTCGCATGGTTATTTTTTTTTATAATGTCCTTTATTTCCAGAAACACATATTATGTTCATTACATTATATTATACGTTATACAGAATATCTACAACACTGTGATGGTAACATAGTTCAGTGATGGTACAAACAGGTAAATGGCATAAACAGTTTTACAAAGTAGGCCTAGTGCATATATGAGCGTACTAATTATACTTCGTTACAAGAAGTTCATAAATGAAGGTAATTAGCATAGTAGTAGCTGTAGGCATTGAGCATGAGTTTCGCATGGTTATTAACAATGCTGTTTAATTACTATTGCTATTATTATATAAGAATTATTAATAAATAAAAATGTGATAAAATCAATAAATAAAGTATTTAAAATTCGCAAAAAGTAGATCAATATTACGGGTGCGTTTGTGTAACTTTATTTCTTACAATCCAATATTTTTCCAAATAAACATAATTTTATTGAAATTAGGCATTTAAAGTAGCGAGCACATATCGTCACGTGTAGTTTCATATATATATATACATATAGACGATCTAGTATATCATTTCTATTAATATTTTGTTATTAAAGCTATCTAGCAAGGGTCAGTAGGACTGGGGTAGGTGCCACCCTAACATTCAGAGAAATTGTTAAAAAAATACGTCTCAGACACATAAATAACCACAAAATAAATGTAATAAATTAAATAGATCTAAACTATCACTTTTTTCCCTAATCTTATAGTGTGGGTTGGTTCTTTGCATCATAAAAAGTATGCCCCGCCAATAAGTGATATCGGAAAGTCCAGCTGTGTTATTTAAGTCATAGAAAAAAAGGGTATAAATACTATAAAATGGCCGAGGCGCGCTTAGAAAAGTACATGATTAATGTAAACGCTCGTGCGTTTTTAGTTTTTGCATTTACACAAACATTGCAAAATATCCCAAATGACCACAATCATATTCGTAAATGTTTCTGTAAACAGAAACGCACCTGCATGTGAATTGAAGTACGATATTAGTGAAGAAAATTATAGATCAACAAGTGCCGCAGAGCGACAGCGCTCAACTGGCGTGTACTGTAGCCAGGTATACTTCTGATAAACTCACTGGCAACCGAATCAAGTGCGCCCTCCCGCCACCGCGTTCGCGCTCAGAGCATAGCGTAGGTCGAGCCGTTGAGATTTGTGCCGCAATTCCGTATTTCCTGCTATACCTTAAGTTAAGGGGGAAATATTACCCCTCCATTGACACATTTTGACCTTTGACCCTTGACCCCCAAATTCGACATACCGAGTCCTTTTCGCGATCTCCCCCGAAGTTCCGAATATCAAGACCGTACGTCGAGCGGTTAAGATTTGTGCCCAACTGTTGACGGACGGACGGACGGACGCTCATGCGATTCTACAAGCTGCATCGGACTTCGTCAGCTGAGCTAAAAACCTAGACTAGTACTATCGTCACCATGTTATATATAGGCAACTTATACCCCTTCTTATCTGATCTCAATATGGCGGCGGGGACTTTCCGATATGGCTTATTCGTATAATTTGTTAACGCTAAGATTTTCATCCGTAAGAATTTATTTAGGCTACGTGCAGCCCGGATTTCCTGTTATATATTTCATACAAATACACACACTATTATCTTAACCGTTTTGCCCACTATGCGAGGGGTTTATTTTTAATACAAATCTTTATCCACTAAACACCGGGATATCAAATTACATATCTACACTGCATGTGACAGGTGCAGTGAAGATAGGCATTGTGAACCCATATCCATTGTTCAATAAGTCAAGCGCACCGCAGTTTTACGAACCTCTTTTCAAGAACATACAGTCATATCGAAGTTAGGAATGGCTGGGGCAGTGCGCTAGCGACATAATTATGCCAAACTAAACACGTATATCTAATAATATATAACTACGGTTATTTATGTGTCTGAGACGTATTTTTTATTTTTATTTCTCTGAATGTTATGGTGGCACCTGCCCCAGTCCCGCTGACCCATGCTAGATAGCTTTAATAACAAAATATTAATAGAAATGATATACTAGATAGTCTATATATATATAATATATATTTCTATGAAACTACACGTGACGATATGTGCTCGCTACTTTAAATGTCTAATTTCAATAAAATTATGTTTATTTGGAAAAATATTGGATACGCGCGAACACAGCTTCCGGAAACCTGGGCCACCTAATAATATTGAAGTGAGGCATTGGGATATACATTTCACAGTTCACATTACTATTGCTCTACTATTACTATTATCTATTACTATCTACTCTTATTCTTCTACTTCTACTCTATTACTATCTACTCTTATTCTTATTATCTATTCTTATCTTTACTATTACTATTATCTACTATTACTATTGCTCTACTATTGTTCACATTACTCTCTACTATTAATGTATAAGTTCGACTCTTCTTTTGGGAAATACTGCGTTGGTAGGTACTTTCAGGCATATACCTCTATGCTACCGAATAGCGGAGTTCGGGAGGAATAAATTATTAAATATTATTAAAACGAAAAAAGGTTAGATGTATTTTGTTGCACTACTGGTGATTATATGCTTACCGTATTAATTAAATAATTACAACAAACTAGTATTACTATTGGCAGACACGTATTGGGCATGCACAAACAAACGTCTCACGTAATGCTACAGTTTATAGAAATTCAGAGTGTGGGCGTCTTACAAGTATTAAAATGAAATCTGAGAATATAGACGTTTCGTGTCAATACGTCGTTTTGTTGGAACAGAGATATCCCCTGACGTTATGCAGTGAAACGGGAGTCGGGAATACTCGTCGCCTGATAATTATTAAAATGAGACACTAGAATAGACATTTTTATATCAAAGCGACTGGTGAGTATGCGCTATTTACTATAAGTGTGTAATTTTAACTATGTTTTTTGGCGATTGCAGGGTATACACGAACACGGTTTTCTCTTTGTCCGCTGTGATAGGTGAATTTGGGAATTCGGACCGTTTACGCCAACCCTTTGGAGAGTGTGTGCTCCCTAATGTAAATGTATAATTTCAACAAAATAATGCATGCGCGAGCACAGACCTCGGAAAGACATGTTGTTCATGTAATTCTTACAGTGAAAGAATAGAGTACCGAAGTGATGACGTCACGGTGGCATGACAACGAACCTACTGGTTCTACACAATCAATGCTCTGGTAACATTAACTGCGTGTCGTGTTTTGTACCCGATTGTAACTATCATTCTGAGTCATTATTGCAGTTTTTATAGATTTCCAAAGGATGGAAGTGAAAAACAACGAAAAAAAAAAAAAAATTAACAAACAAAAATTTAAAACAAAAATTTAAATTTCTTTTTAATTCATTAAATATTGTAAGATCGACTTGCTACCGATGCTTTACCGCTGTCTGCAGCGCATTTGCTCGCTGGTCGCCCTCATGGCAGTAATCGTATGCGTTACGTGCGTGTGTAATTTGTTCACCTTCGAATTTGTTCGTAACGCACATACGCATAGAAAACAGAGAATGTGGCACGCACGCATGCCGCTTCGCTGCTCGCACGCATGCGCTGATCTAACGGACGCTATAATACCTCTATCGACGCCGACGTGACCGTCAGCACAATGTGCGCATGTGCATAGGCGTGGCTTGCGCAGGTAATTTCTAGTATAATACCGCTTGAATTTTACAGGAAGCAACATGCAGATGTAAAGGCAAGCAACGCAACCACTTGCCACCTACTATTGCCCGCTACCCTTTGCGATACCAGGTAGGAACGAGATAGGTTTAGTTTATAATATAGCACGAAGAGAAACATTTGTTTATTAACGGAGCCTAATTTTGTTTATTCGTTTATAGTGTTGTTTGTTAGGCGTGCGTGTATACGTGTTTGCGCGCTTGCGTGCGTGGAAGTGAGAGTAAAAATGTACATCGTACTTGAGATTGTATTGCTTGTACTAGCCTTGTATTGCCTACCTCGCCGTTGAACTGATAAAATGAACGTTACTTAATTTGTTGTTTGTTGTTTTCCTCAAGGCGCCCCAGTTGCACACATCGCCGTCAAAGATCAGTATTTAAAAACACTGACATCAGGTCATCATGAGTTCACAGAAACTAAAGTTCTACTTCTGCCCAGCCAGCGCCCCGTGTCGGGCGGTGCATATGGTCGCTAAGGCTGTGGGTGCCGACTTTGATATCAAGAACGTAGATATCATGAAGGGGGAACACCGTACCCCCGAATATGCTGCTGTAAGTCACTCTACTCACACTGGACGTGAACTAATAACGCGTTCCGAATGGACATTTCCAATTCGTACTTTTGTCAGAATGTTTATATGAAAAGATGTTTCGGTACTTATAGGTTGGCGTAGTACGTATATCTATCTTTAGTGACATCAGTTACACCATATTGGTATTGAAGATTTTAATTGTGATACGACAAGCTCTTGCTAACGTGTAGACTAACAGTATTGTAAAGAGTACTAATATATATAACTGTCAAGAGTTACATTAAAATATAATATGTGATCAATGAGATATGAATCGAAGATGCGGGAAGCTTAGAGATAGAAGTTATGGAATCAGACACACTCACACACACACACACACACACACACACACACACACACACACACACACACACACACA
>NW_014578205.1:48527-50109 GCF_000485595.1 Priapulus caudatus
ACACACACACACACACACACACACACACACACACACACATACACACACGCACGTACGCATTCACGTACGCACGCACGCACGCATGCACGACACACTCACACGCACGCATGCACGACGCACTCACGCACGCACGCATGCACGACGCACCAGGGTAATAAATGTACTGGTCCATGGTTCCGTTCAAGTTTCACCGCGTCTTGTACTTTCACCAGGTAATCCAGCTATGTCCAATAACGATTTGTTACGTGGCTAAATGACAAACATGACAAAATTTGCATACGCAATTTTTTCGTGGTTTACATTGATCCTCTCTCTCCTACACGCGCTTTGTACGTCAATCGATCTATGCATGCACGCAGGCTCCCCTATTTCTCTATAGCGCGTGCTAGTGTACTAATAAAGGTATAGTTTTGCAGGTTAAAATCGTTTCTTGTTTCCAATGGTGCCGGTTGTTGTGGATGCAGGGTTTGCATTATAAGACTCGCCTAAATGAATTTAGTAAAACAGCACTGAAGCGCGGCCGTTTATAAAGTTATGGCAAATTGCTCGTAACTTTTGTATCTAAATGCACGATACAGCCAGCGCCCAGCCGTTCCTAGGTATGATGTAAGAAATTTCCATGCGCGAGTTTTTCGTGGTTCACATTGATCCTCTCCTACACGCGCTTTTGATCGATGGATGCATGCACGCAGGCTCCCCTATTTCACTGTAGCTCGTCCTTGTGTACTAATAAGGGTATAGTTTTGACGGTTTGAAAATTTAGTTTTCCCAATAAAGAACCTACATGAATTCACATCGTTGCACGTTCAGGCACATGCATAGAAGCGTATCGCTTCTCATGTACAGTAGATGTAGAAAACCTGATCATTTAGCAAGCAGGTAAATCAGCACATTTGATCAGCGCGTATTGCCTTGGGGCGCAATAAAAGTTCACCCTAGCCTCTCGCAAGAACGAACGTCGATTCGCGTCTATTCTCTTCTGAGCGGTTGCCATCCAATACATATTCACTCTGACTGCCGTATATTATATCTGCTAGTATAGTATCTCTGCTGGCGAGGTCTGGGCGCCCCGATCACACTGAGATGGACTCTTCAAGAAGCTTGCACGGGTACTGTTATAATGGCTGTGGCGAGATTCTGTGGGTGGGTGGGGGGCGGTGTTTGTCGTGAGGACGCAGGCTGGGGTCTGGCGCGTGGTGGGAGTAGGCGATCGAGGTTATGGTAAGTGAGTGGGAGTAAACAGACGTGTTCTGAAGTGGATAGGTCTCGCAGAAGGTTGAAGATGTGGTCTGGGTAGAGGTGGTGGGGACGCTATAGCGGGAGGTGGTAGGGACGGCATAGCGGGAGGTGGTAGGGACGGCATAGCGGGAGGTGGTAGGGACGGTATAGCGGGAGGTGGGAGGGACGGCATAGCGGGAGGTGGTAGGGACGGTATAGCGGGAGGTGGTAGGGACGGTATAGCGGGAGGTGGGAGGGACGGTATAGCGGGAGGTGGTAGGGACGGTATAGCGGGAGGTGGTAGGGACGGTATAGCGGGAGGTGGGAGGGACGGTATAGCGAGAGGTGGGGGCGGTATAGCGGG
>NW_014578205.1:51675-59175 GCF_000485595.1 Priapulus caudatus
GGACCGTATGGCAGGATATTGGAGGGACTGTATGGTGTATGTAGGAGAGACGGTCGGGCGGGAGATTGGAGGAACGGTCTGGCGGAAGGTGGGAGAAACGGTATGCCGGGAGATGGGAGGTACTGTCTGACTGGAGTAAGAGAGGGCGTGGCGGGAAGTATAGAAAACAACCTGAAAGATGCAGTCCGCGACATGGCACGTGGTGGTCCTGATATCTCCCTTCTTGAGCTGGGAAAATGTCAATCCATTCAACCATTGCATCCTTCTTATATAGGGGTTTGCTATGCCATAAGCGGCTAAAGATTGTAGAACGCATGTTAGTTGTTGTATAATACTATTCATGTGCATGTGTGTTATATGACTGTGTTATTCATATATTTCACGATTATAGATTATATTTCTGTTTAGATTAACCCAATGAAGACTGTGCCTACTATGGTGGATGGTGATTTCATTTTATGGGAAGGGTAAGCGAAACGGTGTCCTTGTCCTTGCTTCAATAGTTCTAACGTTACAATAAATTTTATTGATTTAATGTCTCTATAGGATGGAGAAATAAATAGCTAAAATACGGCTACACATTCAATTCAGTGTAGTGCAATACAATTTAATACAATGTAATGCAACGCAACAATACGCGGCGCAACGTAACCCAATGCTACGCAACGTAACCCAATGCTACGCAACGTAACCCAACGCTACGCAACGTAATCCAACGCTACGCAAAGAACGCAGCCCGAAGCGAAATGACACAACACAATCACTTGATAATCGAATCATTTTTTCTGAATATTTGCATCTGGTAACAGGCGGGCCATCTCGCAGTATTTGGTACAGAAGTATGGAAAGGAGAATCAACTTTATTCAGTAGATCTGAAGAAAAGAGCTTTAGTGAACCGCATGCTATACTGGGATGCTACAGGTCTCTACCAAGCTGTTTACAATTATGTGGTAAGTACTATCGTTTGATCCATTCGTCCATCCGTTCCTTGGTTGTTCGCGTGGTCGGTCGTAACTCTTTATATAATACCCCGTACAGACTGCAAAATTTGAACCTACATTAAACTGGTGCGGGTTGAGCGCGCGTCAAATCGTATCGTACAGACTGCAAATTTGATCCTACATCAAATGAGTCATCAGTTCTCAGTTCAGCTCACTACGTCACCCCGCAGATAGAAACTGTACAATTACGTAACCTAAATAAGGCTATGCGCATGCGTATTGCGATTTAGGGCCAGGTTTTTGTCACGCGTGTTGCGTACAGACACACACAAGCAGGCTTGGTCCGGGCTAAGTTATCCGGGGTTGTTGCGTACAGACACAGCTTGGTGCGGGATAACTTATCCCGGGCCAAGTTATCCCGGGCATGGCCCTCCATTTGCGGGGCCAAATTGCTGCGAGCCAACGCGTATTTAGAGCGGGATAGCGTGTACACACTGCAAGAATTTGACGCGCGCCTGGCGAATATATCAAATTTGCAGTCTGTGCGGGGTATAACTATCCCCCCTAATCCATATCTGCCTAGCTCCTCCCGTATAGCTCATAATTTACATCTCTAATGCCTTCATCTCTAGATTATACTAAAGTCTTGTCTGAATTCTTGCTCTCATATGCGTACTTCTCACATTTTTACACTGACAGATGCCACAAGTGTTGAAGAGACTGCCACCCAGTGAGGAGGCAGCAGAGGCACTGCGAAAGCAGGTGAAATACCTCAACTCCGAGCTGCAAGCACGAAAATACGCTGCTGGCGATCACGTGACCATCGCTGACCTTCACATACTGGCTTCACTTACGCACGTCTCTTTGGTCAGCTTTGACATAGGTGAGTAAAGCCATGCGCCGATTCCTTTGCCGCGCTTTATTTGAAAAAAAAACTTATACACGTTACTGACACATATACGTGTCGCAAATAATGCCCGTATCATGTGAAATATTCGCCATATATATATATATATATATATATTATTATATACTATATAGAGGGAGAGAGAGAGAGAGAGAGAGAGAGAGAGAGAGAGAGAGAGAGAGAGAGAGAGAGAGAGAGAGAGAATATCCTTAACGCGGAAATGAATTCGTATTAATAAAATTACGTGTTGATTCGTCGCGTCATGCTAGTGGGTTGTCTACTAGCCGCATAAAATGGCTATAAAATGGTATAGACTTCACTGATTGTTAATGTTGTTGATAACGTCGTCGATCAATACAAGACCAAATTATCAACCCCATGACTAGGTGGTGAGATTGAGCAACGAGTGTGAGGCAGGGGGTTGAAACGAATAGGTGTATCAGCAGTGCGATATTAACACTCGCGTGTCTTCACCACTAAAGGTTCGTGCGAGGCCCCTAAGGTAGAGGCTTACGTGGCACGCCTTAAGACCGAACTGGCTTACTTCGACCAGTGCAACGGAGGTTTGTACCAGATGTGCGAGATGATGAAGAAAATGATGTCCGGCCAGTAACAGCGTAGAACTTTGTTTGTTACAATTGTTCAACCCGGCTCAGCTGAAGGGCTTGCGTAGCAGGCTTGAATGGCGATAACGTAACGTATGCAGTGACACTTGGTTTGTGTTCATGGGTTGGTGTTAGCATCGTTTCCTGTTAGTTGTATGTCTGAGACCTGTTTTGTTTCTGCAGCCATATGCTTGACATCGATGCCGATGTATACACCGGCGATATTACGCGTAATAATAATTATTCCATGTCTGTGGCAGTGCACAACCATAGATATTGACTAGAGATATAATATATAAGACTATGATAGGGCAGACTTGAATATATCTAGGGCACGACTACAAATGCTTACACATTATTGTGTCACGGACGAATTATGCGTTGTTATTTCTATGCAATTGTTAAGAAAGGTAGTTGTGGTGGCGTGAAGATATCGGTACACAAGCATGAAAGACCTCCAATTATAAACTCTGCGCATTCTCTCGCGTATGTGGTGTAGATTAGCATGTCTCATTGTACTTCCCCAGCCCTACGCACTGCACCCTTCTATAACAAGGGCGGTTAGCATGTCGCCATGTCCCTTTGCAGCCCTATACTCATTCCGTCCCGTTATAATATGGGTAGTACTTGGGGTGTCACCCTGTCGTTCTCATGTCTTACGCATTAAATCGCGTTACCATATTGTGTCAGAGATTATTTAAGATGATTTGATAACTATTATGTTTGCACTCTTCAATACCATTACTATATTAAAGACAATATACCCACGATTATTTAGAGTTTTCATTGAGCAGTCTTTGCACTTCACGCTTACTCTGACATATGAAACATATACGCAATACACGTCGACAGAAAAACTGTCGAAAACAAATGCTAAAAATGACACAGAAATCGCATAGTAACACACAGCGGCAATGGATGATACAAGTTTACTCTTAAAAGTTGAATCCATGCAGGAAGTGGAAACTATAGAATATTAACGTGAATATGAGCGGATCTGTTTTCGTCACTGTATGTGCATTTTGAGATCGGAAAATCACGATGAACACCGCTTCTCGATATACAGATGTCAAGTAAGAGGGCTTACATTTGAATTGGGGTTTAACATTGTTGATATTCACCGCGTATATTAAAAAATGTTAGAATAATTCAATAATATAAAACAATACTGAAATTGGGAGATTATGTAGCATCAGAAATATATAGAGAAATTAAGCATATTGCAACGAAGATAAAATTGTGTTATCAAGAACAATTGGCACGACAAACTATTGGAAAAATATGGGCAAAGTTTTATGATTTCGCAGTTCTACATTTTTGTAGTGATATATGCTTGTTTCAATACAAGACGCGCTAGAGTATATTAAACGTATAAAAGGTTATTATGATAAAATACAGACGAAAAGCAGGATGGATGTCACCGAACTATGCCGAACGTAATGAGTAGTTGTGTAGTGTGTGGCTTAGCTCCACACTAAATGTATTTGTAAGGTAGAGTAGAACGTCGAAAACTCGTAAAATAATTGAAAGTGATTTGACACTTTATTGAAGCCAGAAGGAATAATACGCTAATTTATCATGCGACCAGCATCACAAGTGTCATTTTAAATTCGGTGTCAAAGAAGTGAGTTAACGGTAACTAACGGAGTTAATGATGAGAGACAAAATTCAGTTACACCGCGTGCAAGTGGCTCATCTAAGATTTCACGAAATTATTTCATTTATTTCAATAAAGAACCATTTTAGTTTTATCCGAAAAAACGTAAAATTCTTATCAATCCCAGCGTACAGTATCGAAGAACATATTTTTATTAAATTTTTCTTTTTTGCGATTATTGTCAATACGTATCTAGTTACCTCGTACTTACTGATAGAAGTTAGTATCCAGAGATCGTTAACATGATCTTCAATGGAGTCTTGATTGTTATTATATTATCCGTGTTGCCGCCTACATGCCTAATGCAATAGAGCCTTTATTAAACGTTGACCCATTCTACATCTCTTCTTACTTCTCCACCTGTAATTTGAGGAAGCCGTCTGCGTCCTTGAGCTGCTTGGAGGAGAAACTCACAAGAATGGCTTTATTGCCTGGCTTCTTCGGCGTACATGCGTAGGACATGGCCGTCCCGCCTTTTGGCTGCATATTACTGAAACAGAGCGCGTGTTAGTTTTGTTTCCTGTTGCATCAATCAATGCACGGGCATCTTGTATCATGTTATCGGTAGGTATATTTTCTATGGTGATTTTTATTATCATTACGAGGCACTTTAGGCACCTTGATGATAATATTCTTCAGGATTTATTCACTATAACACGAAAGGCATAATACTTATTACTTCGAGATTTATGCGTATACCTGCAGGGAAGTTTCACCGGCTTGGCAATACCAGGCCCTTCGATTATGAAATAGCAATTGGTTAGAGTCCTTGGCAGTGGGTTGTCCAGCCAGAAATCCAGTTTTATCGGCTTACCCGCCTTGAATGGACCAATCGCCTGTAAGACGTTTGAAGAAAATCAGTTTAACTCTTTTCCCGTACCGTTAGCATGAAGACGTGATTATTCACTATACTACACTACAGGTACATCATATACTATACTATTACAGCTACATGCCAACAATTTGCATTGATAGTATATATACTCCGCACGAGACATCTGATTCCACATGATCCACATGATCCCTGCGCGAGAGACAAGTGCGTTGATGACAGTCACATTGCAATAGATCTATCTATCTCTCTCTCTCTCTCTCTCTCTCTCTCTCTCTCTCTCTCTCTCTCTATATTATATATTATATATACTATATATATATATATATATATATATATATATATATAGCAATAATAATACAACATGTCATGAAGAGCTAATAAAGTGATTTAACAAACCACCGACAAACCTACAAAAAATCGTCCAAAAAAAGCTCCGGTCAGGGCACGCCCAGATAAAACGGTTGCGCATTCCTGTTCTCTTCCTGTATAGACACCCCTTATTCACGAAGATTCCGAGCAAATTTCACCCCTTATTTTCAGGAAATCAACGAGGTTCTATTTTATTTAAATATAGTGAATGTATTAATGTAAAAGTTAAGCCCTCTCCCCTAGTCGAGGAAAATATCAGTTATACTCTATTGAATAAGTATCTGGTAAGTTTCACGGACCGCGAACTTTGTAAAAAAAACTTTCCTATCAAATATGAGTTGGTAATCCACCCGAAGGGGGAGTTATCCGATCAGCAGTTATGGCCCTCGAGACATCATGAGAGAGTCAGGTCATGCAAGAGACAACGCAAGAAACAACATGCGAGATCCAGCGAGAGAGGCAACACCTACCTCCACGCTGACATTTGGTGCTCTAACTCGGAAGTCATCTTCGGCGGAATATATCTGGTTTGTTTCCTTGACTTTGGCACAGGCGAACACCTGGAAGGATGCCTGATCGACGAGTAGGTCCAGGTAATCGTCGGCTGTCACCGAGATCGCGGCTTCAGCAGCTGCAAGGCCGCAGTAACAGTCGCTGAGTAACGCAAACATCATTTTCGATGGCTTCATGTGCGATTCTAGCTTTCATATGCGAGTGGCGAGGAAGATGTCGAGGGTGGGGAATAAAAGGCACAAGCAATAGGAAGACGATGTGCCTGTCTGTCTCTCTGTCTATCTGTCTGTCTGTTTGTCTGTTTGCCTAGCTGTTTGTCTGCCTGCATGCCTTCCTGCCTGCTTGCCTGCCTGCCTGCCTGCTTGGCTGCCTACCTGTCTGTCTGTCTGTCTGTCTGTCTGTCTGTCTGTCTGTCTGTCTGTCTGTCTGTCTGTGTATCTGTCTGTCTGTCTGGTCTATCTGTCTGTCTGTGTGGCTGTCTACTTTCCGTCCGCCCTCGTTCGTCCTTCCGTCGTAGCGATTTATATGGACATTGAATCATTGCTTTGACTACGTATGTTTACGTACTGGAATTTGGCTTGATCGTGACTGAAGTCTTTTCCGTCTTCACTTTGTACGCCACCACACCGGTGTAGAAGGTGGTGTTGATGTGCAAGTTGACTTCGACGGTGCGCACCTTGCTCGACGTGTTTTTCAACTACAAAAATAATAGTGACGTCACGCTGTAAATTTTATTTTTAGGTTTTGTTTATGCGGGGAATGTTTGACGTTTATCCGCTAGTCGTTCTATAAAAGGGAACACCTTGCTTATTAATATGGCGCTCCCACATTCCAAGGTGTGAAATCGTTTACATACGGTAAACTGCGGCTGTAACAACCGTCGCGTTGCACAGTATTTTCAGTCTGAACGCTACAATTAGACGAAGCCTTCCAGCGTAATAATACGCTTGATGCTGACATGAATGCAGAGTGTAGGATAGACCGGTCTCTATAAAAGATACCACTTGTATTAACCATGAGAGAGGCAGGGGATTAAGATAAAAGAGAGAGAAAGGAGAGGCGAGAGAGTGGAGCGATAAACAGGAACGAATGTAGAGAGAGAATGGGCAAGCAAAGGGAAGGGGAAGGGAAAGAGACTCGCCTGTTAGGGAGAGACGGGGATAGAAGAGGGATAGATGAAACGGGATAGACATCAGACTTGAAAAGCAAGTTTTGTTTGACCGGATAAGATCAACTGGATCCTAGAAGCGAATCCAACCTTTAGAACATGTGAAAAGTTAGAGCCAATGAGCACATCGTCCCTGTCCTCCAACGTAAATTCCACATCCTCGACATCCTGTCCTCCTCCGTATGCTTGCAGACTACTGCTGTCCACGCACTGGAGGGCATTCAGAAAAGCATGTATCTCCTCCGGTGAACCTGTAATAGATCCCGCTACTCCTTTAGCAATGCTACGCAGATCCCGCTACTCCTTTAGCTATGCTACACAGATCCCGCTACTCCTTTAGCTATGTTACACAGGTCCCGCTACTCCTTTAGCTATGTTACACAGGTCCCGCTACTCCTTTAGCTATGTTACACAGGTCCCGCTACTCTATGCCTTTACCATGTTTCCAACAGATCCGCGGCTACTCTTTACGCTATGCTTACACATATCGCCTATTCCTTTAGC